>NC_141061.1:10082349-10154849 GCF_041138505.1 Cibotium barometz
ACTTCTTAAAAGTTGTCTGCAACTTTAAGCTTCAAGCCATATATTCAAGATATAATCATGTCCCATCAAGTGAGCGAGACGAGACAGTCTCAAAAATCCAATATATCTGAAAAATCCATGTCCCAAAGAAATGGGTGAGACTAAATAAGTCTCCATAATAGCAATATCATGTCCCAAAATAAATGGGCAAGACAAATTAGTCCCATAAGTCCAGATATCATAATCCATGTCCCAAGTAAATGGGCGAGACAAAATAAGTCTCTTGCCAATAAGGCATCAGTCCACATGACCCTTGGCATAGATATAAGTTCCGTGCCAACCAGGCGTCATGTCCACTTTACCACTTGCATTCCGTGTTGGTACTCTGACCACACGCCTTGGATGAGAGGTGGGCTCAAGTAACAAGATAAAACAATCACTCGCAGGCATAGATAACCATAAGCATTTCTGCTACACATAGTTTATAGGCATTTCGGCCACCAACTCACACTACCCTCTCAAGTGCCCATCTTCCCTTCCATCTGCTCTCTATTGTTCCACCCACACATGGTAGAAACAATCTTCAAGAGAGCACGTAGGACAAGAGAACACTATACACGGCATGTTGTGCTCGACACTACCCTTTGAAGTGCCCATGTTCCCTTCCATCTGCTCTCTATTGTTCCACCCACACATGGTAGAAACAATCTTCAAGAGAGCACGTAGGACAAGAGAACACTACATAGGGTATGTAAACCATGAGTTTCATAAGTCCAATGCATCCCAAATAAAGGGAGCCATAAAGAATAATCCATCCCAATAAAAGGGAGTCATAAACATAATCCATAAACCTGAGGATGGATCCAAATCCCTAGAAAAGAAGTCCACGAATCCATAGACATGTATACCATAACTCTTATATAGCAGGAATCCATAGACCTGTATACCATAATCCTTGTATACCATAACTCTTACCACATACTCCGTGCTAACCACACACCTTGGAGTAGAGGTGGACTTTATTCATAAAAGCATCATATCCATGAGATATCCAAAGATTTCTTTTCTATAAACTCAGACACATTCGTCCATAGAAATTGCTTGTGAAGCCCAATATCTAAATAAATCTTGTCCAAGAAAGAAATCTCCATAGATATAATCCATCCCAATAAAGAGAGCCATAAACAATGTTTCCCTGAAAACCATCTCAAGGCAAACAACACCACCTTTCTCCTTGCATGGCTACACAAGGATTAGTGAACATCAAAAACACTTCATAGCAAAAGTACTAACTTTGTAAACTCAAAGTATACTTAGCATTTCTTTGCCAGGTTGGTGATGAAGCCAAAAGAAATATCTCATCACCATATCCTTAAGATATTCTGAGATATATCTCCATATAGCTTGCCTGTAAGCTTGATAATATAATCCACAATATCCATATGGAAAGAGTGCTAAACGTGTGCACATAAAGCCAACTCCATACTTCCAAGATAAATTTTGTGAATTCATAAATCCTTAGACCAAGCTATCTATTGCTCATGCTCGTGCTTCATAGGCTCTGAAGTGGCTGGCCATGCTTAATAGCAATGATGGTAAGTGTGGTCCTCCCCACTTGAGATCTTTTCTCTTCCTTATTGATAGAAGGAAGCCTCCGCTTCCAAGAAAGCCTATGCTCTGATACCAATGAAACTCGCGGTGGACTAGGGTCTTTGACACACTTGTTGATACCATCAATGCATATCAAATGAAACCGGCCTCTGATAGAAAACCAGAGTGCGGTAGGAGCAATCACCCGTCCACTTGTAGTCTAGATGAGAAACAAAACACAGATTGAGGCTAGAGTGCCCAAATCTGAAAACACAGCAAAGTGCTGTCCAATCTCTGTCTTAATCTCTTGTCGATCTGCCATACCCCTCCTCTCACAAGGGGCCAGATAACACATATCTGCAACAGACATCAAGCAATAGAAAGAGAGATAGATGAACAGAAACAGAGCTTACCAAGTTCAGCTCGTGAAACAACACTGGAGGAAGCAACAGCACCAATCTGTGCTTGCAGGCACTTGAATCCACAACCCTGCTTCACACATGTGCTTGCACTTGCCTGTATCCTCCTCCTGATGCTCACTCCTATGCTGTCCTTGAAAATACAGATCTGAAAATCAGCACTGTACCCGTCTGTACCGCCTCGGGATACATGCCAGGAGTTGTACTTGCACAAACAGCCGGCTGTCCACTCTTGTACCTGCCTGAATCAGAGTAAACAGTCTGTCCAGCACCTGTTTGCACCACCTGCAGCAGCCTGCAGCAGATGTACTTGCTGTACCTGGCTGTCCGTACACTGTACGGCAGCCGTACAGTGTTGTACTGACTGTTGTACCTGCTGGTACAGTCTATTCAGACCTGTGCGCAGAGTATTCCAGCAGCAGTACCTGTGCGCAGCCAGCAACAGAGAAGAAAGAGAGAAAGAGCTTGCACAGTTCTGGCCGTACAGTGCTGTACGGCTGATTCCCTCAGAAAAACAGCAACAATCCACAGCAAAACAGCAGCCGCCTTCTTCTTCCTGTGCTTTTCCACGCTAGGATAACATGCGCATGAAAGAAGCTCCTCTTTTGCTACACGATTCCCCAAAAAGGGAAGAGAGAGAGACAAGAGAGAGAAAACTCCTCCCCAATTTAATCCCTAGGGCCCCAACTTTAATAAGTTCCTAGGGCCACTAAGGCCTAGGGGCAAACTCCAATAAACATTAAAACTTAATGTTTTTAGTTCCCCCCTTCACACATAGGGATGTCCACACATCTTAAACACTGTCCGGGCACCCCCCATGTGAATCATAAAATATTCTGACTCTGCAACCACCATGCCCACACTTGTCCTGCTCCATTTTCACAGGGCCATGACATACCCCCCTCTTGAAAGATGGCAAGCGTCCTCGATTGCATTCTGGTGATGCATCAAAATATCCAAAGTGAAATATACAATATGGCAAGATCAGCGTCCCAATCTCTCTGAGCCATACACATGTATCAAGATTCACTGCAAACCAATGGCATAGTAATAGTCCAAGTTGTATACCACTGTGAACCATACATATCCACAAAAATCTCCATGTGACTAGTACACATATATCATAGAAGTCCCATAAACAGATGTACTGTCAGCCTCAGTACCTTCGGGTGAGAGAAAATCTGCACCAAGCGACCTCTAGATGTCATCTGAGCCTGTCTGTATCAAGGGAGTGGAGGTGCTACCCCCCTCTTGAGCATCAGGTAATGCTCCAGACCCATGCTCTGCTGAACCTGAATGAGCCACAATAAGAGTCGGCTCTAACTCAAAGGCATCGAGATAAAGCTGCAAAACCTGAGGTGAATCTGTTAAGTCACCTTCCTCCATCCACTTCGCATCCATCGGTGAATAGTTCTTGAACTTCACAAGATAGCGACGGGAAACTTTACCTCGTACCTTCCTTTCTTTATGTGCCAGTATCTGCTCTGGAATCAGAACCTCATCAAGTTCCTCAACTTCCGGCTGAGCCTCATCTGATACATCCTCAGGCACATCCCCACGGAAAGGTCTAAGAAGACTCACGTGAAAAGCATTGTGAATCCTCCAGTGATCTGGTAACTTCAAACGATAGGTTACCTCACCAATCTTTTCGAAAACCTGAAAAGGCCCATAATATCGCATGCTCAACTTAGGGAATAAGCGCTCTTTACCCTTCATCTTCTTGAGTCTAGCCTTTTCAAAGCGCAAAAGAACCCAATCACCCAATGCAAACTGTAAATCACGTCTGTGACGGTCTGCGGCTTTCTTTTGCTTCTGCTGAGTTTTCTGGAGGGCCAACTTAACTCTCCGATAAGCTTCATCCAAGCTCTCCACATACTGATCAGCCTCAAAGATCTTATCCTTTGTATGCAAAATGGGCGGTACCTTCTTCCCTCCTTCTACAATCTCAAAAGGCGCCTTGCCTGTCGAGCTATGTACAGTGTTGTTATATGCAAACTCCACCAAAAGAAGATACTTTTCCCATTGTTGCTTGTGCTCTGACACATAACACTTGAGAAGATCCAACACTGTAGAGTTAGCCTCTTCTGACTGACCATCTGTCTGTGGATGAAATGACGATGAAAACTTGAGAGTTGTACCCATGTTGTCAAATAACCCTCTCCAAAACAAACTCGTCATCCGTGGATCACGGTCACTAATGATAGACGTAGGCAAGCCATGATACTTAGAGATGTTCGCCATGAACAACTTCACCATATGATCCACTTTAATTGTCTTCCGCACGGGAATGAAATGTGCCTGCTTACTGAACCTGCATATGATAGTCCAGATGCCATCATTTCCCGTTTGTGTCCGTGGAAGATCAAATACAAAATCCATGGCAATGCTCTCCCAAGGTCTATCCGGAATAGGTAAAGGCTGTAATAACCCTGGTGTCTTCTGACGGTCAAACTTTACCTTCTGACATACGATGCATTGCCTCACAAAGGCATCAACATCTCTTCTCAAGGTTGGCCAATAAAAGAAAGTCTCCACTGCTTTGACCGTGGCGTCAATACCTCTATGACCTGCATACGGTGGAGCATGACTTTCAATCATAACCTTGAGTCGCAATGGCCTGGTAACACACAGTCTGCCATGCATCAATAAAAACCCATCTTTGAGAGTGTAATGCTCATGCCGCTGACCCTCAGACATCTGATCATACAACCTTTCAAAGTCCTCATCATGGGCATACTGCTCTTTCATTTCATCAAGCTCATGATGATAAGCAAGTGAAACTGCAGAGACCTGTGGCTTGCGTGACAAAGCATCTGCCACTACATTCTTTTTGCCTTCCACATGCACAATCTGGAAGTGAAACATTGACAAAAAGTTTGCCCAACGCATATGCTTCTCTGAAAGCTTAGTCTGCGTGAGGAAATATCGCAAGGTCTGATGATCTGTCTGCACAGTGAAATCAGCCCCAAGCAAGTAGTGTTTCCATGTAGAAAGAGCATGAATTATAGCCAACATCTCTTTCTCATACACCTGTAAGTGCTTCTCAGCATCTTGCAAAACTCTACTCTCATAGGCTATCACATGTCCCTCTTGCATGAGAATTGCACCAATGCTACTTCCACATGCATCACACTGGACAACAAAAGCCTTTCGGAGGTCCGGTAACACCAATACTGGGTCCGAAGTAAGCTTTTCTTTGAGCTTTTTGAATGCTGTAATTTCCCGATCAGCCCATCTAAACGGAGTTGCTTTCTTCGTCAAAGCATGAAGAGGCGAAGCAATTTCAGCAAAGTGCCGTATGTAACGCCTGTAATAGGAACACAATCCTAGAAAGCTGCGTACATCATGCACGGTCCTCAAAGCTGGCCAATTAAGTATTGCTTCCACCTTTGCTGGATCCATACGGACTCCATGACCAGACACAATATGCCCCAAGAAATGTATCTCCTGCAAGAAAAACTCACTCTTCTTGCCATTAACCACCAATCTATGGTTTCTGAGTTCTGCAAACACAATGGCCAAATGCCTTCTATGCTCTTCCTCAGTTCGTGAATGCACAATCATATCATCAAAGAATGTGCCCACAAACTCTCTATGAGGCCTGAAAATCCTGTCCATCATTCTGTTAAATGTGGCAGGCGCATTTGTCAAACCAAAGGGCATAACCAAGAATTCATACAACCCAAATGTGGTTCGGAATGCTGTCTTATGCACATCCTCGGGTCTAATGCGTATCTGATGATACCCGCTTTTCAAGTCAATACGACTAAAAACTGTGGAGCCCTGTAAGCGGTCCAAGATGTCATCGATCCTCGGTATGGGGAATCGATTCTTGATGGTATTCTTATTCAGCGCCCTGTAATCTATACACATGCGCCAAGAACCATCCTTCTTCTGCACTAAGAGCACAAGTGAGCAAAAGGGTGATGAGCTAGGCTGAATCAACCCCTTATTCAAAAGCTCCTGCACCTGACTCATAATCTCTTCTTGTTGGGCTGCACTAACACGATACGGCGGTCTATTCGGTGGAGTACTACCAGGAATCAGATCTATGGCATGATCGTCTGGTCTCTCAGGAGGTAATTCTCCTGGCAATGACTCGGAAAAACAGTTTTGAAACCCACTCAAGAAATCAGCCCTGTCCTTATCTAACATTGACAAATTAGACTTAGACTCATCATCCTGTGCATCCTTTACATAAATCAAGTACGCGGAAAGATGCTTTTTCATTACTGATGAAATCGCCGAAGCGGATACAATAGGAACAGATTCCCCTTTGAGTTTTACATCCAATACATGCTCTTTCCCTCTATGAGTCAGAGTAATTTTCCTATTGTAAGTATCCACCACCGCATGTACCCTGTGGCACCATGGCATCCCCAACAAAACATCACAGCCATCCAAAGGCATGATGAAGAACTCCTCGCTGTCCACATAACCCTGCAAATGAAGCCGAAGCTTCCCAATGATAGGAGTAACGGGTTCTGCATATCCTGGACAAGCCATATTTGCCTCATGTAACGGCCCCATCTCCTCTGCGCGAATCCCCAATCGGCCAACCAAATCTGGTGAAATGAAGTTGGCTCTAGCACCTGTGTCAAATAAGATCAAAGCATTCTGATCTCTCACTTTGCCCCATGCCCTGCACAACTCTGTAGCTTCACCACCTAGCTGCTCCCCCACAAGATCAGGAACTAAGCCTGCAGAAGGCTTTGGTTTCTTTGGCTTGGGCTCTCCTTTATTGTCAGGGTCCTTCTTGGACGTTCTTTTGGGACAATTGAATGACATATGCCCCTCTTCAGTACAGTAAAAACACTTTTGAGCATCTCTCAAAGCCTGTCTTTCCTCAGAAGTCCTTTTGGGCATTGGCAACTTCTTATACTTTGTCTCTGTAGACCCTTTAGCATCACGAGAAGCATGCCCAAATTTTTCAGCTTTCTTGCCCAATTTCTTACTGCCTTTAAACCCAGATGAACCACCTGTGAGTAACGCATTAGCTGTCATAGCATTTTCAATCATCTGTGACATGTTCGTTACTCTTGTCTTTATACAGTAATCTCGTACCTCCTTGGGCAGCCCACAACAATACTTCTCTACCTGCTCAGATAATGGCACGGCACGATAAGAAGTCACTGGGAGTAGAGCTTCCCAAAACTTCTTGTTATAATCCTCCAAACTATCACACTTTGAAGCATCCAGCTTGTGCCATGCGGTCATAACATCCACCTCAAATGTAGATGTGAGCCATACGGAAGAGAAAACCTGTTTGAATTGGACCCATGTGGTGGGTGCTATGCCCTGCAAAAGAAGCGCCCTGCAAAAGAAGAGTAGACCACCACTGCAAAGCATTGCCCTTGAGAAAAGTGGCAGCTTTCCTCACCTTCGAGGACTCTGTGTAATTCCCACCAGAAAAAGCAGCATCAAACTGCTGTAAAAAGGTAAGTGCCTTCAATTTATCCTTGGCCCCACTGAAAGTGTCGAACTTCACTGCAGCTCCCCCTTCCTTGTAATCCTTCGCCTTTCCCATAGGCGTTAGATTATCATATGGAAGTGGTTTCGTTAGATTGCTGCCCCCAACATTCATACCCATCATTGGGTCAACATTTCCCATTCCAACACCAGGCATACCATACATCCCAGCCATGTTTCCATACATTCCATGCTGCATACCTGGCTGCATGCCACCAAACATATTGCCTTGCATCCCAGGTTGCATGCTTCCAAACACATTTCCTTGCATACCGGACTGCATACCACCATACATATTCCCTTGCATGCCAGGCTGAAAATTGGCTCCAAAAGGCCCATACATACCCATGCCTCCCTGAGGATAACCCCCAGTCATGGATTGAAACACCGAGCCACCACCAAAATAACCTGGATGCATGTTCTGCTGAGGAATAGGTGGCTGTCCATAGAAGGAACTCTGTGGGTTAGCACCAAAAGCATGCTGCATGTTCGGAAACTGGGCAGGAGATGGATCCTGTGGAGTGGTACCACTATGACCTTGAGAAAGATTCTTTGAACGAACCTTCTTCTTCTTTTTCTGGGGCTCTGTGCGGGGCTCTGTGCGAGATCTCAAAAATTCAGCAAATCTCTCACTCTGTGTGAGCTGCATAAAAGTATCCATAACACTAGCCAAGCGATCTTTGAACCGAGCATCATCATCCTCTTTACCATGCACATCTTCTGGCTGTGTTACATCCTCATAAGGCTCAACATCTGCAGCCTGTTCTCCTGCAAAAATATCCTCAGATACATCTCTTTCAGGAGAAGACTCTTGCTCTTCTTCTTCATGATAGAAGTACTCTTCCTCTGTATCAGACATGATTGCTGAATTTTCAGCCATGGCTTTCTCCAAAGCAACCACGAGCTCACCCCCTTCAGAAAGTTGATGATTGGTCCCGGCAACGGAACCTTGAAACCGGCCTCTGATAGAAAACTAGAGTGCGGTAGGAGCAATCACCCGTCCACTTGTAGTCTAGATGAGAAACAAAACACAGATTGAGGCTAGAGTGTCCAAATCTGAAAACACAGCGACACCTGTTGGCCCCAAAGCTTGGCGCCCCTCGCGGTATTTCTTTATTCAATTAAAAATAATATGTATGGCTGAGTACAACACAAAGACCAGCCAAGAGTTTACACCTGTAAGTCCAATCTGACGGCCCACAAATCCTTCTCAGCACAGAGGATCTATGCACACAAATCTGTGTCCTCAAGCAACACACTGTGCCTCCCTCTGATCAGCCAAGTTCACAAAGCAGGCCAGCCATGGGCATACATCTGGCATAACTCAAGAGCATGATACATCTTCTCAGCTCAAACATACATGTGCTGTCCAATCTCTGTCTTAATCTCTTGTCAATCTGCCATACCCCTCCTCTCACAAGGGGCCAGATAACACATATCTGCAACAGACATCAAGCAATAGAAAGAGAGATAGATGAACAGAAACAGAGCTTACCAAGTTCAGCTCGTGAAACAACACTGGAGGAAGCAACAGCACCAATCTGTGCTTGCAGGCACTTGAATCCACAACCCTGCTTCACACATGTGCTTGCACTTGCCTGTATCCTCCTCCTGATGCTCACTCCTATGCTGTCCTTGAAAATACAGATCTGAAAATCAGCACTGTACCCGTCTGTACCGCCTCGGGATACGTGCCAGGAGTTGTACTTGCACAAACAGCCGGCTGTCCACTCTTGTACCTGCCTGAATCAGAGTAAACAATCTGTCCAGCACCTGTTTGCACCACCTGCAGCAGCCTGCAGCAGATGTACTTGCTGTACCTGGCTGTCCGTACACTGTACGGCAGCCGTACAGCGTTGTACTGACTGTTGTACCTGCTGGTACAGTCTATTCAGACCTGTGCGCAGAGTATTCCAGCAGCAGTACCTGTGCGCAGCCAGCAACAGAGAAGAAAGAGAGAAAGAGCTTGCACAGTTCTGGCCGTACAGTGCTGTACGGCTGATTCCCTCAGAAAAACAGCAACAATCCACAGCAAAACAGCAGCCGCCTTCTTCTTCCTGTGCTTTTCCACGCTAGGATAACATGCGCATGAAAGAAGCTCCTCTTTTGCTACACGATTCCCCAAAAAGGGAAGAGAGAGAGACAAGAGAGAGAAAACTCCTCCCCAATTTAATCCCTAGGGCCCCAACTTTAATAAGTTCCTAGGGCCACTAAGGCCTAGGGGCAAACTCCAATAAACATTAAAACTTAATGTTTTTAGTTCCCCCCTTCACACCTAGGGATGTCCACACATCTTAAACACTGTCCGGGCACCCCCCATGTGAATCATAAAATATTCTGACTCTGCAACCACCATGCCCACACTTGTCCTGCTCCATTTTCACAAGGCCATGACATCAAAACACTCAAACATGGGCACAACCTTAACACATATCCATCATCACTTTGCATAAAACATAAAAACTGGGCAAAACATCCACAAATGCTAAAAATGGATCTTGCACATGTGGCACCACATAGAGGCCAGAATGGGCCGACCCCCCCCCCCCTTGGAGTATTTTATTACCCAAGGAGAAAAATATCATGTACAAGCTTTGAGGGCCTTACTCTCCCCACGGGAGATGCCGGATTATCCATACACAAATGCCATAACACAGCCCAACACGAGGGTGCCAAGCCGGAAAATTAGACTGTAGAAATGCCGAGCCAACAATATAATCCATATACCTCCGTGTGGGTACTGATTCTTTCCCAAAAACCACGGGTCTTCATGCAATAGAGCTGGTACAGCAAGTACAACTCTCCATTCAGACGGTACAATAGGTATAATGGCTGGTACAACCGATACGGTGGCTGGTACAGCAAGTACAAATGCTGGTACATCATGTACAATGACTAATACAACAGGTACAGCAATTGGTACAACAAGTACAAAAGCTGGTACAATGGGTGGTACAGCAAGTACAACAAGTACAAGGACTGGTACAGCCAATACAATGGCTGGTACAATAGGTACAAAGGTTGGTACAACAAGTACAATGGCTAGAAATCATAATAAATGATTAAATACCCTTGCCTTCAATATTTCTTCGCGATGGAAGCCTCCAAAACAGTCCCCAACAGCCAGTATTCTTCATGGGCAGCCTGAGAGAGAGAGAGAGAGAGAAAGAGAGTAGCCATCATTAGGGCAGCCTTTAATGGTGGTAGAGGCTAGTGTGCAGCATCTTAATGAAGAGAGAGGGCTCCAATTTATAGATTTGGGCCTCCCATGAGCTAAAATGGCAAGAGAAGGCTACAATGACAAGTGGAGAGCCACACAATAGCTGAAGTGACAAGTGTGAGGCCACTTGTCTCACTTTGATCCATTTTCTAACAAGTGTCGGGCCACTTGTCTCACTTTGGTCCACTTTCTTGCCACATGTCCCTAAATTGGAGGATCTCTTTGCTCGAGATTTGTCAATGAGGGCAGTTACCTTGCAAGGACAACTCTACGGTTTGTTATTTGCAGTAGGCAGTTCCATGCAGTCGTTCCTCGTGAAGGCCAAGGTTATCCATGACGAGTTACTAGCAATGGGTGTTGCTTTGTCATCAGCTCAACTGGCTGCACTTATCCTCACCAAGCTTCCTCCGGACTATGATGTGATTTCTTGATCTTTGACGTGCCAGGTCACATCCACTCAGTTGGATTTTGATGATCTTAGCTCCTTACTCTTGGAGGAAAAGTCCGTCCTCATTTATTAAAATAAGATAAAGGTGTCTCTTAACAGTTCTGATCAGGCACTTACTTCAGCTCAAAAGAAAGGTCAGAGTCGCTGCTTCTCTTGTGCGAAGAGAGGGCATCTGTCCAAGTATTGCTTGTCCAAGAAGAAAGACAAGACAAGGGCAAGTCTTCATTTTAGAGAAAGGACAAAGACACGACACACAACAATGATACAGATTCTCCTAGTACCACTTCTAGGGCTCCCAAGGAGATTCCGGCTTAACAGGACCCAGATGGTGTACTTCTCTCGTATGCATGCAGTTCCCCCCATGTGCTCCCAGCCAAAGGAGGCTTGTGGGCCGGAGAGGGGACTAATTGCAGCTCCACTTACTGGTGCATGGGAACCGTGATTCCGAGTTCCAAGCATTAGACATCTGGCAAGACATGGTTATCTTTTGTGTAGCAGAGATTATGAACTGGATCTATTCCGAATTCATTGTTCGAGGCTTTTGGGACGTGGTGTTTTCCGTCCACTGTTGGGATTATGGGTGCGGTGTATCGAGCAACTCATCATCTATTCTTGGAGTTCACTGCACACTTGTGTGGGAACTCATAGCCAAGCAAAGTTCATTGCTATTCGTGGTAGCATTTTGTTTCGAGGAAACAGGTTGGCGGGTGCTCTCTCCGAGGTGATTCCAATATTCGCGGTGCTGGAGGGTCCATGGTTGCATCTTCATCAACTTATCTTCTTCAGACTCTTGCACACTATGAGCTACAATGGGGGTGTAAGAATTATTGCATCTCTGTGTTATGAGGGCACCCTATTTACAGGGTATTTTATATGTTTTTCCCTTGTGTAGCTAGTCGTGAGTTGTCAGCCTGTTTCATTATGTAGTCGACCAGGTTCACACTCTACTATATAAGGGAGCTCCTCATTGCTCACTCAACCAATCCATTCCCGTGCACATTGTTTAACACCTCTGCTAGCTATTGCCATTGTAAAGCTTGTTGCTATTATAAAAGGTGATCTTGTCCAACTCTCTCCGTCTTCTTTCCTCTCTCTCAGTATTCCATGAGACGAGTTTCCATGGACAGTTTGTATCACCCTAGTCTATATTCATGTTTTCATTCTGTTTTATTTTCCATTCCATGATGAGATATGCCATGGACATTATTGTATCACTTTGGTCTCATAGGCCCATTGGGTCTTTAGTAGACGCTTAATATATCTTTCTTTTCTCATTGTTGTTCTGTTTATGCTTCTGCATGTGCATTCTCCAACACCAATTTCCAACACATGTGGGTAATGATTCTTCCCCAAAAACCAGGGATCCTCATGCAATAGAGCTGATATAGCAGCTAAAGCTCTCCTTTCAACCAGTACAGTCCCCTCCATTCGCCAATACAGCAAGTACATGGGCTGGTACAGCAGATACAACCCTCAAATCAGCCAATATAGCCCTCTTGACAAGAATGCAGATAACCAACCATAGTCACATGGGACAAGGGACGGGGACGGGGAAGGAAACGGGAACGGGGACGATGAACGGCAAAAGGCATGGAACGGGGACGGGGGGACGGGGACGGCATATGGAATATGCAATTTATTGACTACAAAGCACACTAACTAAAAGAACATTCATGTTTTTACACTTTGAACTTTCAAGGCATCACTTTAAAGTTTAAAGCATAGTTGTCAGGTACGAAAAGTTCGATTCGGTACAGTATGTTCAAATTCAGTCCCGGAATGCACCGCTAAATTTTAAAAATAAAAATACGGTGGAGGTACGTCCATTAAAAAATACTTTAAAATATAAATATAGATGCAAAACTTAGAGAAGTTACAACTTATAACTTACCCAAAACATAAAAATTTAGAATGTTGCGACTTGCAAGTTGCATAGAAAATGAAAGTAGAGAAATGTACATGTGACATGTCAAAGAGTCATGAATATACATAAAGCTGCAAAAGTCGGCATGCCGCATGGAAAAGGACAAAAATGCAAAAAGCCCATTAACATGTTACATAACAATATACCTGACTAGCTTGACTCATATCGTGCATTGCACGCACCATGCGCAAGTTATTGCAGCAATAGACCAACCGCTCTACTCCACAAAAAAAATAAACAATGTTTAAGATTCTAGTATCTCTAGTATCAACATAATCTAGTGATGCACAGGCTCGCGGTGCCTAGGACACCCATGAGTATGTCGTGAAAAATATGTATGATGGACGAAATAATTATTGTAATCTATTACTGGATCTCGTTGGTGACCAGTTGGTCTCAACGAAGAGTCCAGAGAGTGATACTGTTTTTTGAGAAACAAGGAACTGGATGGAATTTTTGAGTTATGACATCTGTAACTAATAATTATTTGTCAATGGATTATTTTATATGTTAAAGTTTTAAAGGGGAGTGTGTGCGCTACACACAAGAGACCATAGCCTAAGCCTCCAAGCCCCCCTTGAGTGTGTCCCATGCCCCTATTATATAGGAGGGCCCTCAAGTGACTCTTGACTTCCCATGTGTGACCCTTGGATGCCTGACCCTAACCTTAACTCTGAAGGTCAGTCCTAACCCATGCTCCACTAGAGCTTGTTCCCATGTTCCCATGCTCACAAGCCTAATGTGGGTTAGCCTCCTAGTATATGCACACATAATGTGCATATAACAACATGCAATTCCTCCCATGTGCTTCCAGCCATAGGAGGCTTGTGGGTGGGAGAGGGGACAAATTGTAGCTCCACTTACTGGTGCATAGGGACCATGATTCGGAGTTCCAAGCATTAGACATCTGGCAAGACATGGTTATCTTTTGTGTAGCAGAGATTATGAACTGGATATGTTCTAAGTTCATTGTTCAAGGCTTTTGGGACGTGGTGTTTTCTGTCCACTATTGGGGATTATGGGTGCGATGAGTCGAGCAGGTCATCATCTATTCTTGGAGTTCATTGCACACTTATGTGGGAATTCGTAGCCAAGCAGAGTTCATTGCTATTCGTGGTTGCATTTTGTTTCGAGGAAACAGTTTAGTGGGTGCTCTCTTCGAGGTGATTCTGATATTTGCGGTGCTAGAGGGTCCATGATTGCATCTTCATTAACTTATCTTCATCAAACTCTTGCACACTATGAGCTGCAAAGGGGGTGTTAGAATTAGTGCATCTTTGAATTATGAGGCCACCCTATTTATTGGGTATTTTATATATTTTTCCATTGTGTAGATAGTCGTGAGCTATCGGCCTGTTTCATCATGCAGTCGGCCAGGTTCACACTCTACTAGACAAGGCAGATCCTCATTGCTCACTCAACCAATCCCTTCCTGTGCACATTGTTCAACATCTCTGTTGGCTACTGCCATTGTAAAGCTTTTTGCTATTAGAAAAGGTAATCTTGTCCAAATCTCTCCATCTTTTTTGCTCCTATTAGAAAAGGTAATCTTGTCCAAATCTCTCATTGTTGTTCTATTTATGCTTCCGCGTGTGCATTCTCCAATACCAATTTCCAATATGTGTGGATACTGATTCTTCCCCAAAAACTAGGGATCTTCATGCAATAGAGCTGATATAGCATGTAAATCTCTCCTTTTTACCAGTACAGTCCCCTCCATTTAGCCAATACAACAAGTACATGGGCTGGTACACAGAAGATACAACCCTCAAATCAGCCAATACAGCCCTCCATTCAGTCGATACAACAAGTACATGGGTTGGTACAGCAGCTACAACCCTTAAATTAGCATGTACAACCCTCCATTCAGCCACGATACAAAACATAGATCAGTTGGTACAGAGACGGTGCAGCCATTAAGAGGCTAAAGAAATAAAGAAACCTTCTATAGAAGGAAATGAAGTGTAGGAACTCTCTACAAGTAGTAGTTGACGAGAATGCGGACAACCAACATGGTAGAGGCTAGTGTGCAGTAAGAGAGCCTCCTCCAAATGAAGAGAGAGGGCTTCAATTTATAGATTTGTGGTTCCCAAGAGTGAAAATGGAAAGAGAAGGCTATGATGACATGTGAAGAGTGACACAAGAGCTAGAAGTGTCATAAGACCCTTTTTGTACTTCTTAAAGAAATAATTTAAAACTCACAAATTACTTCAAAATTGATACAAAGACTTGAATTAAATTGAAACTAAATAACATAACACAAGGCAAGAGAAATATAATAACATCACCATCAAGAGTAAAAGAGTAAAGGATAGAAAGTACCAAACACAAGACCAGATTGGGTGCAATCTCCCCCCTCAAGTGTGTAGCTCCACTTCTACAACTTGAGTATTTAGAGAATTTTATTCGTAAAAATAGTCCAAGGAGCTAATAATAGATGTGCGTACAAATTGGGCTTGCTTTTCCCACTTTTGGGTATTGCTTTACATATTATTAACCATATGAAGCCTCCTAAGGTTTGTACATAAAAACCTTTACCCAAATATAATTGCTAATGGACCTTGTTACATAAAATAACTTTGTGTATATTTGCACATATAATAATCTTGTGCATATTCGCACATTTCATTAAGCTAAATCCTGCACAAATTAAATTAAGCATATTTTTCTACGATTATTAATTCATTAAAAAAATGATAAAATATATACCTGTAACAGTCCTCCCATTTAAGGAAGCAACTATCCTCAGTTGTGTAAGAAAAATGTTGAAAGAACAAGATTATGCTCATAGGTATTGTCACCATTTGGCCACCCGAATGGTTCACTCTTGCTTTCATACTATGTACATATTGGATTGGTGTCCATGGCTTATGGAATGTGCCTATGCATGTGATTGACACGTGTCATGCTGTATAGTTGGATATGATATTCCGCTGGGACTTGATGTTATCATGCCCGAAATATCTGGAGGACTTAGCTTTCCGTTGGGACTTTAGCCCTTAGGACTTGGCCAATATTTATAAGTGAGTGCGTTCCCACTTCATTAAAGTTTGGGCGCCCAAAAGTCACTTATAAATTATGATCGCTTCCAAGTTCACACTCACTGAAGTCCCGAGGCGGACAAGACTTAATGTCTAGGACCTGATCCTCCCTTTTTACTCATAAATGGGCATCTCCCCATGTCCTCTCACCTGATTGGACCCCAATTCACTTACTTATTAAGAGAAAATTCGTGTTGTCTCTTCATGAGGATTTTTGGAGACTGAAAACTCTGTTTTTCCACCATTTCTCTCCATTTCTAAGCTCTCCATAGCCATACCCGACTTGCTAGGGTGTTTTCCAAGCTTCCAAGAGTGTTTTCAAGTGCTAATCACTCTCCTACTCACTCCCAATGACTGAAATTCAACAAAACAGCTCTCATTTTTGCTGTAATTTCTGGTCTTTTTGTTGAAAACCCTAATTTCAACCTTCCTTTCTCAAGTTGAACCATAGGGGAAGCTTTCCCAAGATTCCCTTCATCCTCTTGAAGACTTTTGTCGCGAAGGATTGCGGCAAATCGAAGATATCAACACTTCTAAAGCTTCCAACGCGAAGACTTCCACTTGCAACAACTTCTATGAAGACTGGTGAGCTAATTGGACAATGTGTTGTCATTGCTTATTCAGTAGAAGGGCAGGACTCCTTGTTTAGCCGCCCTGTGTAGTATTTCTCTTGTCCTATGTGCTCTTGAAGATGTTGCTACCTTGCTTGGTAGAACATAGAGCCAATGGTAGAGAATATGGGCACTGAAGTCGGACCGGGCATCAAGGCAGCTCCTTGGTGATCTACATCGACATACCATTGTTTTCTAAATGCTGAATTTCATATGCATTGGCATGGAGGATTTGGCAATGAATGCCCGTGAAGCTATGTATTGAATTTCTCCAATAGTAATACAATTTACTCAAGGAGGGGTCGGCCGTTCCAGCTCATTGTGTGTCTCTTGTCGATTCAGCAATTTACTTCTTGTATATGTGTAAGTGTCCTTCAAATCTTAGTGTATTTAAGTGTATTGATTAGCATTGTGTTCAACCAAGTTACATTGGTATCAGAGCATACGGTTCTCTTTCACTTCTATCGTGAGAGACGATCACCGTGAACACTAGCTATCTCTACACTTAGAACATTATGGACAGCCATACCATGAATGTTGAAGATGCTAATACAAGAGGCAGGGACAATGAAATGCATGCCTCCAATGCTTTACAGAATGAGCAAACTCATGTGGTGCACAATAGGGAACATGAATATGTGGGACAGCCGTCCCATGGCAAAGAGAAGATGCAAGAAGAAGAGTCCATAGTCTTGAGGGCTGAACTTACTCGTATGCAGGCTCTTCTCCATGCACAACAAGAAGAATTGAATCTCTATCGCCGCGAGGATCCTTTGGTACATGATTGTTTGAGGGCCAAGAAAGCTGAATCTTATATGGATCATGCAATGGCAATGATTGCTCAAGAGTTGCACATGCAACCGAGGGATGCAGCACGTGCATACTTGGCTCGTACCGAGGATGCCTATGCAGAAAAGGCAACCATCCCACATGTCTTGGAATCCCCACTGGTGCCCGAACAAGAACTTATGTCTAAGAGGATAAATCTCCATGCTATGGGAGAGGAACAATCAGTGACTTCACGCCATGCAGGAATACCTTATGTAGCCCGTGAAGGATACAATGTTTATGGCAGTGGTCAAAATGTATGTCAAATGCCATTGCCGGCTGAAAATGTACATGCACAACACATGCAACATGGGCTGCAATTTTCTATTGGTGCAGGTATTCCGTGTCTCTCTCATGCCACTCATGCCTTCGAGTGTGCTCGTGAGGCAGAAGCTATGGCTGAAAATGTATCAATGCATGTTGAGGGGCCAGCCATGCCTCATGCTTACAGGGCACATGTATCTATGCCTTATGCATCACCTTTTGGCCCAAAAATGATGCCAGTTATACAGGGGCTGTCCCAATGGACAAACATGGAGGAAAACATGTTGAGATGCACACACATGCATCAAAGTCTCGTGACTTCAAAGCCGGAGACAAATCTGTGAAGTTTGACACATATCATGGGGAATATGATGCATCAAAGGCACTTGCTTTTATTGCCCAGTTTGATATTGCTTTCAGTGATGAGGATTTCACTCAGAAATCCATGATCCGGCATGTAAGCCTGTTCATGAAAGGCACTGCTGCCCATTGGTGGCTCACGGAGAAGCTCTCACCGAATCCTGTTAGATCATGGGAAGAGTTCAAGGAGAGGTTCTATGCTCAATTCTTGCCTCCCAATGCATTGAATGAGATAACAATGAAGTGGGATTGGGTAAAGCAAAATGAGGGGGAATCGGTAAATGCATATGTACAAAAGTTTTGGAAAGTGCTCTTGGAGGTGTCTCCATTTATGCATGTCACCGAGGCGGAAAGGAAGAGAAGGTTTCAATCGGGATTGCAACCCGTGTATAAAGCGGGATTACAAATGTATCCTGGTCATACCTTACACCAATTAATCGCAGCCGCCACCGCCACCGAGCAATTGGAACTCAAATTGAGTCGATCCAATAAGGCTAAACCCTCATTTCAAGGCAAAGAGAGGGCTGTCCAAAACCTGCAAAATGATGGACAGCCACCTAAAAGGGACCAAAACCAAGCCAAATCAGGTCCAAAAGCTGAAAATAAGTTTGCTAAAAAGCGCCCTTATAAGCAGGCAAACTTTGGTCTTACTGCTGAGAAGAAGGAGCAATATATGCGTGAAGGCAAATGCTTTACTTGTGGCAGCACTGAGCACATGGCAAGAGCATGCCCAAATAAGAAGAACAAAGCTGAAAATGCTAATGTACCGAAGCCTAATGTGCATATGGTTCCCGATGTGCAAGGGGATACAATGCATGATAGCAAAGATAGGGTTGTATGCAAAGCTTGGGGACAACTCAAAGATCAGCCCGCTTTGTTCATGTTTGATGATTGTGCATCTGAAAATTTCATATCCACTCAGATGGCAGCTGCTTTGGGTATTGAAGTGGAGGACATGGGTCCTCAAATTAAAGCAGGGGCTGCCTTTGTTGGTAGAGAAGTGCAGGTCATGCCTATTTTTGGCAAGTTGCGCATAGGCTATGTGGATCATGAGGATTTTCTTGTGGCGCCTTTGAATGGCTGTGATGTATTGCTTGGAAAGCCTTGGCATACACGTATTGATCCGTGCAAGGCTTACAAGACTAACAGAATCACCTTCATGCATAAAGGCCGAGAACATGTAATTGATGCTGGTGAAGAGGGTGATACCATTCCCCTTGTATCTCATATACAAATTAGAAAGTAAAGAAAAAGAGTATTTTTGCGTACTTGATTTTTGTACGAGATCCTATTGAGAAAAATAATGTACATGTAAACACTCTTTGTAATGATAGGCTGAAATTTTTACAAGAGCACAATGATTGTTTTGCTGATGAGTTACCAAATGAGTTACCACCTGTACGACCAAAAGATCATTGCATTGATCTTGTGCCGGGTAGCTCACCACCTAATAGGCCAGCCTATCGTGTAAGTGCATCCCAAAAAGAGGAGATCATGAAGCAAGTAAATGAGCTTCTTGAGAAGGGTTTGGTTCAGCCAAGCTCTTCCCCATATTGTTCACCCGTCCTCTTAGTTCAAAAGAAGGATGGATCCTTTCGTATGTGTGTGGATTATAGAGCTTTGAATAAGCTTACCATCAAGAATCGGTTTCCGATTCCACGCATAGACGACATTCTTGACAAGTTGGATGGATCGGCATGCTTTAGCCGAATTGATCTCAAGAGTGGATATCATCAAGTGCGTGTAGTGCCTCAGGATGTACACAAAACTACTTTCAGGACAGCATTTGGGCTTTATGAGTATCTTGTTATGCCTTTTGGTCTTACAAATGCCCCTGCTACTTTCAATAGAATGATGGATCGCATATTCCGTGGGTACAGGAAATTTACAGGTGTCTTCTTTGATGACATCCTAGTCTTCTCGAAGACCGAAGAAGAGCATAAAGCTCATTTGGCTATTGTTTTTGAAGAGCTCCATAAGCATAAACTCTTCATAAATGCAAAGAAGAGTGAGTTCTTCTTGTCAAATGCAAAGAAGAGTGAGTTCTTCTTGTCAGAGATACATTATCTTGGACGTATTGTGTCCAAAGATGGAGTGCAGATGGATTCTGCAAAGATTGATGCAATTCGGAATTGGACCGAATTGAGTTCGGTGCATGAGATCCGTAGTTTTCTTGGATTATGCTCTTACTACCGCAGGTTCATTCGGCACTTTGCATGGATTGCTTCTCCTTTGCATGATTTGACAAAGAAGAAGGCCGTGTTCAAATGGACTGATGTAGAGAGAGATGCATTCCTCAAATTGAAAGATGCGACTACTCATGGTCCAGTGTCGATCGTTCCGGATTTGCAAAAGCCTTTTTGTGTGGAATGTGATGCATCTGGAAATTGCATAGGGGCTGTCTTAATCAAGAGGGACATGTCGTGGCTTATGAGAGTCGTAGATTGCATGATGCAGAGCTATCTCTTGGCATTTATGAGAAAGAGCTCTTGGCTGTAATTCATGCACTTACTATATGGAAACATTACCTTCTTGGGGCTGATTTCACTGTGAAGACAGATCACCAGAGTTTGAGGTATTTTCTTACTCAAACTAAGTTATCAGAGAAGCATATGAGGATGGCCAATTTCCTCTCTATGTTTCATTTTCAGATCTTGCACACCCCGGGAAAGAAGAATGTAGTGGCCGATACATTGTCACGAAAGCCGTATGTAGCAGCTATCTCGGTTGCCTCTCATGGGGACTTGTCTACCATGCGTGATTTGTATCATATGGATGCTGATTTTGCCACTATCTGGGCTGATTTGATGGCTGGTCATGCAGATGCCTCATATGTGATCAAAGAGAGTTATCTCATGAAAGATAATTGCCTATGTGTGGTGTCTGACATGAGGCAAAAGGTTTTGGATGAGTGCCATGCTCCTCCATATGCTGGTCATAGAGGCATAATGCCTACTACGCACATGATTGAGCGGTATTTCTTTTGGCCAGGTATGCGGAAGGACATAGAGACACATGTACGTGCATGTATCACTTGTCAAAAGGTCAAATTTGATAGGCAAAAGGCACCAGGTTTGCTTCAGCCATTGCCTATTCCCACGCAACCATGGAAAAGTATTACAATGGATTTCATTATGGACTTGCCACGGACCCAACAGGGTAATGATGCAATTTGGACAATTGTGGACAGGTTTAGCAAGCAAGCTCATTTCCTGCCGGTCAAAAAGACCATCAAACTTGTGCCTTTGTGTACATGCCCGGAAACGCATGGAGGATTGGCTTTCCACTGGGTCTGGTATCGCATATACTTGCCTGGAAACGCCTAGTCTTATATGGTTTCATGAACGGAAATTGCTCATGCCAATGCTGCATTGCATAGCATCTTTATGTGCTTGCCTGCAAATTGCATGCTGTTTTCATGCATGGATGACCTATGTGTAGCCGGGCTAGGGAACGCCCGTGAACCGTGCGTGTGAAACTGTCTACTGACATGGTTGTGTGGCATGGTTCCCACTTCATTAAAGTTTGGGCACCCAAAAGTCACTTATAAATTATGACCGCTTCCAAGTTCACACTCACTGAAGTCCCGAGGCGGACAAGACTTAATGTCCAGGACCTGATCCTCCCTTTTTACTCATAAATGGGTATCTCCCCACGTCCTCTCACCTGATTGGACCCCAATTCACTTACTTATTAAGAGAAAATTCGTGTTTTCTCTTCATGAGGATTTTTGGAGGCTGAAAACTCTGTTTTTCCACCATTTCTCTCCATTTCCAAGCTCTCCATAGCCATACCCAACTTGCTAGGGTGTTTTCCAAGCTTCCCAGAGTGTTTTCAAGTGCTAATCACTCTCCTACTTACTCCCAATGACTGAAATTCAGCAAAACAGCTCTCATTTTTGCTGTAATTTCTGGTCTTTTTGTTGAAAACCCTAATTTCAGCCTTCCTTTCTCAAGTTGAACCATAGGGGAAGCTTTCCCAGGGTTCCCTTCATTCTCTTGAAGACTTTTGTCGCGAAGGATTGCGGCAAATCGAAGATATCAACACTTCTAAAGCTCCCAACGCGAAGACTTCCACTTGCAACAACTTCTATGAAGACTGGTGAGCTAATTGGACAATGTGTTGTCATTGCTTATTCAGTAGAAGGGCAGGACTCCTTGTTTAGCCGCCCTGTGTAGTATTTCTCTTGTCCTATGTGCTCTTGAAGATGTTGCTACCTTGCTTGGTAGAACATAGAGCCAATGGTAGAGAATATGGGCACTGAAGTCGGGCCGGGCATCAAGGCAGCTCCTTGGTGATCTACATCAACATACCATTGTTTTCTAAATGCTGAATTTCATATGCATTGGCATGGAGGATTTGGCAATGAATGCCCGTGAAGCTATGTATTGAATTTCTCCAATAGTAATACAATTTACTCAAGGAGGGGTCGGCCATTCCGGCTCATTGTGTGTCTCTTGTCAATTCAGCAATTTACTTCTTGTATATGTGTAAGTGTCCTTCAAATCTTAGTGTATTTAAGTGTATTGATTAGCATTGTGTTCAATCAAGTTACAAGTATTGATGCCATAACCTACAAGGTAAACTCAAAGGTCCAAACATGGCTCAGAGGCACAAAGGCATGGCTCAGAGGTTCTTATGGACATGGAATACCAATAAGGAAAAGTCGTGCGACACCTAATTGGTGATTGTCACATTGATTATCAATTTAATAATAATATGTATCAAAAGTATAATACATGATTCATAAAAGAAAAATGATCATCATCTTCATACCACCCCTCAATCCACCAACCATGCGACACCTCAATCAGTACCCTCGTATAGTGTGACACCTTAATCGGTACCCTCGTACTTTTCGTTGACTATACTTATAGACACTATCCACATTAGTTAAACAATTAATTGAACACGTCAATTAATCCCAACATCGTTTAGAGATATAGACAACCCATAAGTAATAGCCACACACATGTTTGCTAGGCATAAGTAACCCGGGAATGACCCCTCCATACAAACCAACTGAAACAAATAGTGGAGGCCCAAAAGCATGCCATATACGGGCGTCCCCGATATACAGTTGCATAAACGCATGAGAGGATGGCTTCATGATTAGTGTGGAAGACTAGATCTACACATAATGTATATGCAATGAACTAATCAAATGAATGTATGTAAAACGAGTCTAAGTGTCCCATACTACATAGACACGTTGCACATACAAACATAGGATGGTAAAAGATAGAAGACATAAATGTGTTTGGAGTAATTATATGAAACTAATCTGATGTCCCATGCCACCATATTAATTCCATACATTACTTCCTTCATAATAGAAGTTTGAGGCAGAGTGGCCAGTTCCCTCTAAAACTTAAATTCCGACACAAATTTTCTCTATCTTGAAATTTTATTTAAGTTACTAAATTTCAACTAATCTTAATGTTGAATCTATGGTTTATTAATTAGGTTTTTAGGTTGAAAAAATATTATAGAAATACTTATGAAAAAGTTTTACAAACGGAAGTGAGTATATACATATACAGACCTCCATTGTTGTGATGTTCCCCTAGGGGACACAACCATGAATTAGTATTAAAGGTCGATGTTGCACATTTGACAACCAGCCATCACAAACAATTGTACATCCTATAATAGAAAAGTTGCTTACAATAATGGTGTTCACACATTCTTTTACTTCGTCATAGCATTTATCCAGTATATCATGTCTCATTTCCTGATAGGATGGTCCACTAAAACCTAGGCCAAATTATCCTATCTTCTTCTAATCTGCTTTTCATTGATCATTATCAACCATAGATATTACATTACCTGAAAAGAATATCCCTTTGTGATGTTTGGTCATCTTCAAGTAATGTGCCTCAAAAACTCTCCACCCATAAGATATGTCTGTTAGGATCGCATACTATTTTCAATGGATGTGAATTTTCACAGTCTGTTAGGATCGCATACTATTTTCAATGGATGTGAATTTTCACATCCACCTCTACACCTGTCTCACTTAACCTACAGTTAGACAAAGATGGTACATGTGTTTCCATAGCTATATTAGACTCCATGGATTCTTGCATTCCACTTTGACTTATACTTACACACATACTTGCTAATCAATTATTTTTTCATATTGCTCTCTACTGTTCTCAATCACTTGCTTAATGCTAGGTGTGTACATTTGCACATGGATTTTTGTGTACTTCATAAGAAATTCTCTCTAATATGAGAAGCACCCCTAGACTTCACAACATGACAATAATTACATTCCTAATGGATGTATTCTCCAAACCAAAAACCTCATATGGCATTTCTGGTTCCACTTGTACCATGTTTAACTGAAATTATCTATCAAAAAGAATTTTGACACTCCAAAGAGATGTGAGTTGTTAAACATAATTCATGAGAAGCTTAACATTATAACATATAAATTGATTATGGATAGGAAATTCTAAGCTTGAGTTTGAAAAGCTACTAGAGAGGGTGTGAGATTATAAATGAAGAATAGATAAAACTGATTTTTCAATACATCAAAAGTTTAAAGACAAATATAAATATAAATGACTAGTAACAATTCTAACAATCTTGATTAAGTAAACAAGTCTAGATGATGAAAAGATTAATTTGCATTTGAAGTTAAAATAAACTTTAATAATAAATATGAAACTTAGCAATCGTAAGGTTGAGTTATGCATAAGAGAGTCATACCTTTTATATATTCAATTGCAATAATGCTCTACATTGAGAAAAATGAGAAGCAATGCAAATGAATTGAAATATAATTATTCTTCCAAACGTAACTAGGGTTATATTAAATTATGATTTTATAAGAAATAGAACTTATAGTAGTATGGTTTGAAATTCTACGCATAACAACCACCACAAATAAGGCGTACAACAACTCAATGCACACCAGCTTGACAATGAGATGGTATCAAGAGCTGCGCTGCGTTCTTTCTTGTGTGGCTGCCTTGCGTGTTGCAGTTGCTTTTTCTCGGCTCCTCACAAAGGTGTGTGCATCGCCTTTCCTCCTCTTGTTGTGTTGATGGTGGCACAAGACATTGCAGGACAGGATGTCCATGCCTAGTGCTGTTGGCTAACCCTTGTGATCCTTTTCAAAGGCTAGCGTCGACCAGCCCTCGGCTCCTCTCTCCTTGTCATAAGCTAGTTGTTGTGCACTTGCCAATCCTGCAACACCCATGTGCTTATCTTTGGTTGCTTCTCTTACTGCTTTGTTGCTCTGTGCACTGACGACTAGCCTCACACCCAGGTTCACTTGCTCGTCATGTGCCTGCCAACCAACAGCACCCGCTGCTCCTTCTCCTTGCCATAAGCTGGTTGCGCAGCAAGATGTGGCTAAAGCAACAACTATTTATCTCACTTCTAACTATGGCCAGGTGCAACAAGCCCTCCTCTTCTCTAGGTTGCTTTTTGTTGTGTGCCACTCTTTGAGCTTGTTGCCTAGCGCAGAGATGCCTAGCTTCTCTAGCCCTTCTTTGCTACATGGCACGCTATTCCTTGCATCTTCTTTGAGACTTAGCACCCCAGCCCTTGCTGGGCGCTATTGGCCAGCTCTTTTGGCTACCCCTTGAAGCAACTAAAAAAACTCCATCATTTCTCCAATTGCTTAGCCTCAACCCTGATTAGCTGATTGAGTTCTTCTTGATGTAAGCATAGCAAGAAAGCTCGACAGGAGAAGCACAGCATCGGCCCACTCAGCCTCCATAGGCCGCATTGCCAGTTTTTTGTGGTTTGCTTTTTTCTAAGATGTGGGTTGTTGTGACAATAAAGATAGAGATGTCATGAGGAGCAACAGCCATCGTGAGCTATGAGTTAATATGTCATTACTGATAGCACATAGTTTCTACTCTAACTACGTCGTTAACATGAACCGAACAACTAGGGGCTCTCTTTTCCCTTATATCTCTGTTATTTGTGCTATTTTGATTATGATTCTCTCAAAGATAAGCATGATATTTTTACCTTGGATTTTTGAAGATGCATATTTGCTTCCTCTATTCGTATCTCTACTCAAAGAGATAAGCAATATTTTCTTGAGTATTTGTGGCATATCTAGACTATGTTGAGATTCAAGCTCGATGTCAGCTTGTGCCAGCTGTGTTATGTGCTGGCATGTTAGGTAGGAACATGTGTGAGACATAAATGACCACGTCCAGCTGGTCATAGTGTGTGCACATTAGCTAGGGTTAGGAGTGTATGGACACAACACAGTGTGTGTGTTGTAGATTATGGATTATGGCTTTATGCATTGTGTGTTGTAGATTATGGATTCTGTGTGTTGTAGATTATGGATTCTGGCTTTATGCATTGTGTGAGAAGGGAGATGACTTCCCTCTATGGTTAGGGTTTACAATATACATTAGGGTTTGCTCCTGTGTGTGTGTGTCTCCTCTCCCTCTACCTGTTTTTCATCATGGTATCAGAGCCTGGTGCTCTCTATTAGGGTTTATGAGTGAGTGAGAGAAAAGGGAGAAGAAGCTGAAGAAAAGCTGTGAAGCTTGCCATTGATGCTGTGAAGCTTAGAGCACACCGATTTCCATCAAATCTAAGAGCTTGGCCTACTGGGTAAGGACTACTAAACACCCTTGAGCAGATTACAGGTGATTCAAGCACAAACAAGGCAAATCAGGGTTGCCCAAAGCAAAAGAAAATTCTGGTTTTTTGCAAGCTTTCCATTGGAGCTTGAAAGCAGTGCTGTATTGTGCAAATGGATGCAATCTGGCAAATAAACATGTATGTGACAAGGATTAATGTATTGGCAACTCATGTGCAAGCCCCACATTGAATTTGGAGCCAAAGTTGATGCATTTATGTGAGAGAAAAATCACTGGTTTGAAGCCTTCACAAAAACAGAGAAATGATGCTCATTGTGGATGCAATTAAAGCTAGGTTTTTGCAAAAATCACTCAATTGATGGATTAAGTACATGCCTAGGAGTGTTGGGCATCCATACCTATCTTCAAATACCTTTATAAACTCACCAACTCCTCGGGAGCAGGCGGCGCAGACTGTCATGAGAAAACAGAGCAGTTTTTCATCTTTTTGCTAGGTGGAGGCCAAAAATCAAGTCTTGTGGTTGATAAATTCCAAAATCTCCTTTGCAATTGTGTGGTACATACACTTGAGAAAAATGCTATATGATTGGTTGAAGCAATTATGCATTATGGAGCTGGAAATGAGCTGATTAAACAGGCTGTCCACTGTGATTAGTGAAACAGAGGGTGATTAATCGGCTAATTACTCTCTGATCTTAAACAATTGGTCTAATTCCTTTTACATGGAGTTAGTAGACATCAATGCTAAGCTAATGAATGACTGGTCTTGGAGTTTGAGGAGCACTCTATTGCTCTACGGGACCGAGAGACTGGCCAGTTGTTTGGGAAGGCAAAGTGGAGAATGGTATATATAAACTCTCAACACTCTCCTCTTTGACAGGTTCTCATATTGGTTATTTCTGGTACTTTCGGTTTGGCCACTTGGGCGAGCTTTTCGAGACCAGATGGTGGTTGGCTTGCTAGATGTTGGTAGCAGGCAGGGGACACTGTAGTTCTTGCATTCGTAGGGGACAGCACATGGAATCTTTTCTGAATTGGGCTTCTAGGCCAGCTTCGAAACCTTTGGAGTTGGTACTGACTTGTGTGGACTGATGCAGATGCCATCCTTGGGAGGTTCTTTGTACTTTATGCTGCTTGTTGATGATTGTAGCAGATTCACATGGGTTTATTTTCTTTCACAAAAGGACCAAGCTTTTACTCGATTCAAGGAGTGGCATGTGATGGTGTGGATAAAGAATCTGGTTTGCAGATAAGGACTCTTAGGGCTGACAAAGGAGGAGAATTTTATTCCAATGCATTCGTGCAGTTTTGTGTGGAACATGGCATCAAAGAATGGAGTAGTTGAGCATAAGAATAAGACTATGGTGGAGATGGTGAGGACGATGCTGGGGCATCATGATCTTCCTCGTCCACTTTGGGGAGAGGCTGTGGCTACAACTGTCCATATCCTCAACCGTTCTTTGATGACTTCAGTACCGAACATGACTCTCTTTGAGGCGTATTTTGGCAGGAAACTTGATGTCAATCTTTTGATTCCAAGCCCTTGAAGCCTGCTTAAGACATACAAGTTCTTCCACAACCTATAAACCATCCCCTTTGATCTTGGAACCTCAAATTGGAAGCTGCTCAACATACACCTCCTCTCGCAAGTCACCATTAAGGAACGCGGGTTTTACATCCATCTAAACTATGGACCATCGCTGAGAAGAGGCAAGGGCAAGAACGGTCCGAATCGTGGTCATCCTTGTTGTCGGCGCAAAGGTATCCTCATAGTCGATATCACGCCGCTGAGCTTAACCCTTACCTAAAAGTCTAGCTTTGTGCTTGTCCACCGACCCATCAAACGTGTACTTGGTCTTAAAGACCCACTTGACACCAATGACAGACTGTTTTGATAGCCTCGGAACCAACTCCCAAGTTTTATTCTTCTCTATGGCGTCTAGTTCCACTTGCATGGCCTTCCTCCAAGTATCCTGAGAAAGAGCTGCCTTCATGGAAGTGGGCTCTTTGTCCCGCAATGATACGAGACATCAAAGCATAGTTTACTTGTAAGAGCTCCAGTGAATGGCTTTTGTCACGAACTCTATGCGATCTTTGAGGTCCGTCCTCTGTGGTCCACTTGGAGGGAAGCACTGTAACACCTGACTCCCGAAGGGTGTTTAATAACCACCTAGGTACTCGAATAAAATGCGAAGCCTCCTGCTACTGTGGGGACTAAACTCTAGCTCGGGCGGCTCAACCTCTACAATTGACTAAGGCTGTCCAACTGGAACAATAGACTGGGAATCATCATCAAACTCATCTGGGTCTCCAAGAAGTGGCGACTCATCAACAGTGGAAGTTGGAACATGCTCATCAAAGACATCTGTTGACAACAACCTCGTTCCGCTCCGGGTCATACAACGTGTATCCTTTGGAAAGAGAGTTATATCCCACAAATACAAGCTTCTGGGACTCGAGTCAAGCTTCCCCCTCTCCTTCTTTGGAATGTGAACATAGGCATCACTCCCAAACACACGAAAATGGGAGACATCTGGTTTCCTGCCAAAATAAGCCGTAAATGGAGTCATCTTTGGTACTGAAGTCGTTGGAGATCGGTTGAGGATACACTAAGGCTGTATGGAGACCCTCAGACAAGCCCTTGAGAAAATAGTCATTGAGCACCTCCTGTTGCTGGATGTTGATTTTGAGGAACCCGATGCAACATGCCCCATAAATGAGATGCATAATATCCTCCACTGTGCACTTGCCCTGCTTAAGCACACGCAACTTTTCCAAATTCGGGGCGAAGGTCTTTTCTACGTGAAATCGCCCAAGAACGCCGTCCGCACCGCATCAAAAGTCTGAAAATGATCCACTGGGTATTCTGCCAACCATCTAGAAGCCTTCCCACTCAAAGTGGACTCAAACACGGACTCCATGTGTAATTGATCCAGTGGGGGCGGCACATTGAGATTATATGTCTTCTCAAACTGCCGGATGTGAACATCCGGATCCTCAAAAGACTTCCCGCGCACGCGAAACTTTGTATACTTAATCTGTCCATGCGGCTTGGCCATCTGTTGTGTGGGATAACTACAAACTGGTTGCTATGTTCGTCCCGCGAGAACAGCTGCCGAACTGCTGCAGTTGGTGAACTGGGAGGGGGGGTAGCGACCGCCTCTCCGCCCGCGGAACACGGGAAGGGGGGCAAGAACGGCTGCGCTGCTGGGAATTGATGCTGGGAGTTGCATCCCGCCCCGGCAATTGCGAAGAAGAAGAATGAGAATTATCCGCTGCATCATCGCCATCATCCTTTGAACGATGACGTCGTGGGCTATCCCAGTAGTAGGAACCACCAAATCAGGAGGTCCCTGCGAACGCATGCGCATGCAACCGCATCATCAAGAGAACATCGTGGTCGCCAAGTGTATTATGCACGTTGTTGGAAATTCCGGACACGGAATCACCTGCCTCTATAGCTGTCCATCCAACAGCCTTGGAAACACTAACACCAACGGGGGCACCACCAGCCACCGGCTGGAACACTACTCTCACGGTTCACCACACCACCCACACCAGAAAGACAGCACAAAGCAAGGGCACCATAGACAAAATAATTTTCCAACACATACAGTCTTGTTCCCACGTGTAAACATACACAGCACCATCCACAAACAGTGCTAAAACCAAGGCTGTTTTCCACAACAAACTCTATACTATTTTCACAGTCTCAAAGAGCCCTCGCTGAATTGCATCGGCTGTCACAAACTGTAAATACATGAACACTGCGTTTCGACCAGGTCCCTTGATTCTCAAGACAAGGAGTACCAAATAGCCTCGAGTTCACAAACCCACACAAGCCTGTCTCCTATCTTTTCCTAAGATACATACCTGAGCCCCTGTACACGCGGCCAAACCTCCATGCATACAGCTGTACACGCAGCCAAACCAAACAGCCCACAAGCTCGTCCTCCAAAACAACCCCGAAGTTTTCCCTGCAGTTGGTGCCAGCTTCTTTTTCACTCTACTCTCTCCCTTAGCTTCATTACCCCCATCACCAACCTCCTCTTCTCTACGTTCTCTGCCTGTGCCTCAGTTGAAGGCAACTCTCTTGCGCTACCAGCAAACCTGCCAGCTACAAAGCAAAACCCAGCACTCTCCCTATCCTCGCCTGTGCACAGCCTTCCACTCCCTGCATCCAGAGGTGGCCACCTTCACACGTCGGCACCACCACCTCCTTTTCAACCACCACCTCCTTTTCAACCTGCAGACGACGTCGCTTCCTTCATTGTCTTCTCCTGGCGACCCTGGTTTCACTTCTGCAGTTGGCAACTTCGCCCTCTTCTCTGCTGCTCTACCAGCCACGCCAGCGACTCAAAACCCAGAGACCCCTCTCACCTCGTCGCCAAACAGCTGCAGCAACACTATACAAACAAGAACTCAACCACCGGAGCGATCACTCTGCGCTACCAGGCTCTATTCCCTCTCCTTGCTTCAGCTACCACCGGCGACCCTAAACCCGTCCGAGCCCCAAACACATGAGGATTGGCTGTCTTAACCACTGCCCTACTGTCTTGACTTGTGGTTACTGCGCTGAGGCCTCCTCACCACCTGACGCCGACGCTTTTTGCTCAACCACAGCCACCACTGAGACGAGCGGCTCTGGTGCTGGGTGCACCACTCTCTCAAAGGTGCTCCAGCATGCTCCCGTGCCTCTGCTGGACCTTATCGCCTGGCCACAAGCACTCTGCTCAGAGGCGGAAAAACCCAAAGCGAAAACCCAGCCTTCTTCTTCTGGGCGGTGCCCTCCTTTGTTGACGTACCCAGCCACTCTCTTCGCCAGCCGTCTGCAATCGAGGTGTTCTGGAAGAACCCACCAACCTGCCCAATTTAGTATCCTTGCTTTTTTCAAATTTTTCTTGCACCACCTTCCTCCTTACCATACACACGTCCCTCATCACCTTCCATTTCACACCATATTCAAGGCAACCTTGGCTCCTTCAATAATTAATTGCCCCCCATGCTTCCACACACCTTCAAATACAACCTACGAGTGCCCACTATTTGGGACGCGTACACATTCAAGCAACCGAACGGCTGATACCACCTCCAGCAGACCACGCTCCGGACAAACCTGTACAAGCCTACTACCAAGCCATCCACTCTCTACATCTGCCAAGGCATTCCAGGGCAAAGTTTTATACATACCATGCATCCCATATGTACACAAGCCCAAAACACCTTTCAAAATTTCGCCTGACATACTTTGCCAAGCCCCCCTGTCTGCTAGAGCATTTATGCTCAGCAGCAAAAAGATAAAGTCCAATAGCTATCCACCAGGATCAAAAGGAAACTGCTGTAACTCACCATCCCATTTCCCAACATCTCTGAAAAACAATGGCTGGATCACTACATACCAAACATCAACCATATGTGCTACAAAATCATTTTCATCCATTATTTGATAAGCATTTCCAGACTGTGACCACGCAGCATCACCCTCAAGCCTTCGCTCTTCAAATAAACCATGAAAGAACACTTCACCCACAACAAACCTCCTTGTCTTCAAAACCTGTGGCATTGCAACATCTAGCATCCAATTCATCATTACCAGTGAAGGCCAGGTTCCAACATTTTGACCTTTATGCACACAAAAATCCAGATCCTTTCCAACAGCAGTATCCACAAGCACTTCCAACTCTTGTAAAATAGGCATCTCTTCACAACCATACAACTCAACTGGTTCAGAATCCTTGTCATCCATGGACTTTGCCTTTAGCATTTCAGCAACACGCAAAGAAGCCTTGGTTACACTCTCAACCATATTTGCATCCATGTCCATCTCTGGCTCCTGTTCATCAAGGCTAGCAACTTCCCAGATATCATCCTCAAGCACAATACTCACATCACAACGCTCTTCATCCGCCCAATCTACATGCATATCTTCTTGAATGTTGCCAACCCCCCTAGTATCATTGTCCAAAGACTCCCAGCACATAATGCATCAAAGAAATCCACATCATTCATCGCAGGTACCATACCACCATCAAGCTGTCCAAGAAAATCCATAACAATAGGATCTTCCTCCATGCTCTCCACATCTGCATTGCAAACTATCTTTACTTCATCACAAGTCTCTACCCCATCCTCCTCCCTTGTAGAATCTGACAAAGAATCATCCTCGAGGCATTCTATATCCAACTCCTCTTCCTTCTTATCATCAGCCAAATCCCAAGGCATCATCCTCTTTGCTTCCATGTGCATGCATGTCATCCACATCCGAATGCAAATGATCTTCAATAGAACATTCCAAATCACTGCCATGCACAGCCATGACGTCCAAATCCAAAGAAGAATCCACTGGCAACTCCTCATTTGCAAAAGTCTCAAACCTTGACCTAGATTCCTCATCCTGCTTTTCAACATGCACATCCTTAGTTTCAATCGCAACATTAATAGGGAAAACCTTAGCTACATGCACATCATTCGTCAAACACAGATCTTCACTTTGCTCCTTCACCTGCTTTTCATCCACCTTCACATGCTTTAAAGACTTTGGAAAAAAATCAGAAGGCACATAGAACATCCCCCTTTGCACCTGTATAGGCCTTTGAGGCTCCTGTCTAATCAAACTTTGCATAGGACTCTTATCCACCTCAACCAAATTTACATGCATATCCCTTGTAGACACAACACCTTCATGCGAATAAATACCCATCTCCATCTGCTTTAAAATCTTGCCTTCCTTTTCCCTAGCAACCCTTACTGCATCATCAAATGACTTGGGATTCTTCAACTCAACCCTGACCTTCAAATGGGGTAACAAACCATCAATAAACAAGCTTTTCTTCAAAAACATAGGAGGAACTTCCTGCTTCAATGTCATACACCACTTACCCCACAAACATGTACATACCTTCACAAAATCATCTAGTGACTGTCCATAGACCTGCTTCAAGATGCTCAACTCCTGCCAAAGCACACTAGAATCCTCCGCTTGCTGAAAATGCTCCAAAAGGCCTTCTTTCAACCTGTCTAAGATCAAAACACCATGTAGCTCACATGCCGCATCCTGTGCATCAAAATCTTTAAACCAGCTTCGGACATCTCCCTTCAAGAAAATCTTTATTAGCTTCAAAACCTGCTCTTCATCTGTAACATGATTGCTAATGCATGCCAACTCCATTTGCTCAAAGAAGTCAAACACATCCTCACCCTTCCTGCCATAAAATTCTAGATAAGACCACATCATGAAAATCTACAACAATACCTGAGCTCTTCTCAGTGGGGGCACCAGAAAGCTGTCGGAAATTCCGGACACGGAATCACCTGCCTCTATAGCTGTCCATCCAACAGCCTTGGAAACACTAACACCAACGGGAGCACCACCAGCCACCGGCTGGAACACTACTCTCACGGTTCACCACACCACCCACACCAGAAAGACAGCACAAAGCAAGGGCACCATAGACAAAATAATTTTCCAACAACACATACAGTCTTGTTCCCACGTGTAAACATACACAGCACCATCCACAAACAGTGCTAAAACCAAGGCTGTTTTCCACAACAAACTCTATACTATTTTCACAGTCTCAAAGAGCCCTCGCTAAATTGCATAGGCTGTCACAAACTGTAAATACATGAACACCGTGTTCCGACCAGGTCCCTTGATTCTCAAGACAAGGAGTACCAAATAGCCTCGAGTTCACAAACCCACACAAGCCTGTCTCCTATCTTTTCCTAAGATACATACCTGAGCCCCTGTACACGCAGCCAAACCTCCATGCATACAGCTGTACACGCAGCCAAACCAAACAGCCCACAAGCTCGTCCTCCAAAACTGCCCCGAAGTTTTCCCTGCAGTTGGTGCCAGCTTCTTTTTCACTCTACTCTCTCCCTTAGCTTCATTACCCCCATCACCAACCTCCTCTTCTCTACGTTCTCTGCCTGTGCCTCAGCTGAAGGCAACTCTCTTGCGCTACCAGCAAACCTGCCAGCTACAAAGCAAAACCCAGCACTCTCCCTATCCTCGCCTGTGCACAGCCTTCCACTCCCTGCATCCAGAGGTGGCCACCTTCACACGTCGGCACCACCACCTCCTTTTCAACCTGCAGACGACGTCGCTTCCTTCGTTGTCTTCTCCTGGCGACCCTGGTTTCACTTCTGCAGTTGGCAACTTCGCCCTCTTCTCTGCTGCTCTACCAGCCACGCCAGCGACTCAAAACCCAGAGACCCCTCTCACCTCGTCGCCAAACAGCTGCAGCAACACCATACAAACAAGAACTCAGCCACCGGAGCGATCACTCTGCGCTACCAGGCTCTATTCCCTCTCCTTGCTTCAGCTACCACCGGCGACCCTAAACCCGTCCGAGCCCCAAACACATGAGGATTGGCTGTCTTAACCACTGCCCTACTGTCTTGACTTGTGGTTACTGCGCTGAGGCCTCCTCACCACCTGACGCCGACGCTTTTTGCTCAACCACAGCCACCACTGAGACGAGCGGCTCTGGTGCTGGGTGCACCACTCTCTCAAAGGCGCTCCAGCGTGCTCCCGTGCCTCTGCTGGACCTTATCGCCTGGCCACAAGCACTCTGCTCAGAGGCGGAAAAACCCAAAGCGAAAACCCAGCCTTCTTCTTCTGGGCGGTGCCCTCCTTTGTTGACGTACCCAGCCACTCTCTTCGCCAGCCGTCTGCAATCGAGGTGTTCTGGAAGAACCCACCAACCTGCCCAATTTAGTATCCTTGTTTTTTTCAAATTTTTCTTGCACCACCTTCCTCCTTACCATACACACGTCCCTCATCACCTTCCATTTCACACCATATTCAAGGCAACCTTGGCCCCTTCAATAATTAATTGCCCCCCATGCTTCCACACACCTTCAAATACAACCTACGAGTGCCCACTATTTGGGACGCGTACACATTCAAGCAACCGAACGGCTGATACCACCTCCAGCAGACCACGCTCCGGACAAACCTGTACAAGCCTACTACCAAGCCATCCACTCTCTACATCTGCCAAGGCATTCCAAGGCAAAGTTTTATACATACCATGCATCCCATATGTACACAAGCCCAAAACACCTTTCAAAATTTCGCCTGACAACGTAAACACCAGTGTAGTAATATGGGAATGATTACCCTCTTAGTATACAACATTAGTTGAAAAGACAGTTTTACTAATGAATTGATATAGAACTAATTATACATTGTGCGACATGATTAATGCTTCACTAACACAGACTGCTAGATTATCGTTGAAGTGTTGATTGATTGATTGCTTGAGAATACACAGACATATAACCTTTAAAACAGTTACATGGTCGCGGGATTTAGACAGGCGTGACCTCCTGTTTACACCCCTTGAGATCCCAAAATGACTATTCATTTAAAGTACACAGTGTGGCATATACACTAGCGGTCCAGACTTGCGGTGTGTGGCCCACATAACATGCTCAACCACTCCATTCTCTGAAGGCAAACCTGTATTGGCCAACTCCGCCATGATGCCATGTTCCGCACAAATGCATTAGAAGAGAACTCTCCTCCTTTGTCAACCCGAGGAGTCTTTATCTATAATCCATACTCTTTCTGCACCATACCTTGAATCGAGCAAAAGTTTGGTCCTTCTGGGAAAGGAAATAAACCCATGTGAATTTGCTACAATCATCAACAAGCAGCACAAAATACAAAGAACCTCCCAAGGATGGGGTCTGCATAGGTCCACACAACCAACTCCAAAGGTTTCAAAGCTCGCCTAGAAGCCTGCTTCAGAAAAGATTCCCTGTGCTGCTTACCATGGATGCAAGAACTACAACGTCCCTGCCTATTGCCAACATCTGGCAAGCCATCCACCATCTGGTCTCGAAAAGCCCGTTGCAGAGCGGATTCACATTTAAGTGGCCAAAACGGAAGAGCCCCAAGTCACCGATCTGAGTGCGTGTGAGAGAAGAGAGTGCTGAGAGTTTGTAGATACCGTTCACTCCGCCTTCCCATTTAACCTGGCCTATTTTAGCACATGGATCTCGTGCAACATCTCCTTGAAAACACCTCCTTCTATGATCATGTTTTTCAAGAGCTCCTCCTTTCTTGGAAGCCCTCCATTTTTTGGGCCAATGCTCTCGATCTTGGGTTGATTCACAACCCTAGGTGATTCCACCTTGGCCTTTGACGATGTTGTCGTCATCTTTCTCCATTTTGCCATCAGTTTGTTGATGAGAGCCTCAGGAAATTCTCGAACGTGTGCTTGATGTGCTTCTTCCTCACATCGCCGACAGTCCTCTTCCTTGACCTCTCGTGCCTATTTCATTAGGGCTATAACCTCCTCCAGCTGACAAATCACCTCTTCGAGTTATTCAATCTCTTCTTGCCTTTGCTCGTGCCTTTAAAGCTCTCCATTTCTATGAGGTTCTTGTTGAGGGAGTGCCTGAAAGAAGCCATTTCCTACCTAGGTTAGACATAGGCTACGACTCATACACATCCTACCCCACATGCAACCTAAGCTACATGCAAAAATAGGCTGAAACTCTAAAGACGGAAACCCTAATTTGGTTTTTTCGCTTTTCACACTGAATCTAAGGGTGAAAGCTTTGTTTCTAAGCTTGAACTCATGCAAAACTAAGAAACCCTAACTTTGGTTTACGAACCTAAAAAACAAACACTAATTTAAAAAACCCTAATTTAGCCTACAATAAATGTTATGCTTCTACCTCTGTATGTCGCACTGTTGGCCTTCACTTGGGTGCTATCCCACCTATAGCCTCAGACCCCATGTTGGCTGCCTGTTGACAGGGTTCCATGCCCCCAAATGATGGTGATGATGATGATGATGATGAAGATAATGATGTTAATGCTGATTCTGATGCTGTAGATAATGTTGATACTAATGATGACCTGAATACTGACTTAACTATTGACTAATCAGGGATTAAGACTGTTCATACATAGGATTAGCCATGGCACGGGCGTGCACGTGACATTACCTTTTGCTAAACTTAATGACAAGGTGGACACTTTGTCATCCTTTCTCTCGGATTGACTGACTTTGACTTCTACTTTACTGACTTTGACTTTGACTGATCTTTTTGTTTGAACACCTTCACTCCTGATCTCCACTTCGGTGGGTCACCTCCTTCTGCTGAAACTAATCGTGCATGTTGGTGGTCCTTTGGAATTGATATGAGAGCTTAATGTTGTATTGGTTCTGCATACATACCCTTAGGGAATGCTTCCTCTAGCTTTGCCTATTGCAAATCACTCCATCTGCTACCCTGCTGCATCCTTTCTGCCTATAACTATAAACCTTTCTTGGGACAATGCTTAGTGGGCTGAGCCTGAATGCTCTGATACCAATGTTGCATGCGCGGAAGCCTTTATTGTATTGATCCACATCCCTAAGCTTGATTAAGAACATTGATGCTAATCAAACATGAATAAGACAAAGGAGAGAGAAGAAGAGAGATTTCGTGTCATGGTTTTCTATATTTAATATTGTACAAAAATGTTATTGACTGAATGTACATGGTCGGGCCCTTGGTCAGCCCAAAGGGGTGACCTCTGGCCTATCTACATGACTACTACTGACTTCTAATGATTTATGAATGAATGATGACTTGCTGAAATGCTAAGAATGACTTCATACTTATATATTTCTTTGAGGACCAGGTCGGCCAGCTCCTCTGCTATCGTCCAGAATGCTAGATAAATATTCCTTGATTTTCTTCCTTTAATGTTGCGCTTTTGCCTTTGTATGTCACCTTCACTTGGGTGTTGTCCCACCTATTGCCTAACACTCCATGTTGGCTGCCTGTTCATGCACAGGATTGGCCATGGCATGAGCATGCACGCGACACAATTCATGTCCTCAGCACTTCCAAGAGCCTATTGGATTGTCAAAACTACCCCGATCGGTCCAGACTCTCCCTTGCCCTTAGATCTTGCCTAAAAGATGGCCTCAAGTCTGCGTGCATCTCGTTTGAGGTATCCTTATGACATGAAGTCATGAGTGCCCAAGTGTAGGTGTAAATTTATGCATAAGGGCATGTCCATGTTCCTAGTCACATTTTTTTACATAAAACATAGTGCAAGTTTCTAGGAATAAGAATGTAGCCTTATAGTCTTAAGATTATGGTTGGTATTCACTAGAGACATGTGCATGCATCAACATTAAGTGAAGTAGAAGTTTCATTGCCAATAATTTTAGTTACAGTTCCTGATAGCTCTAAGCTCGTTGAGCTTACGCATCATATATTGTATGGGATTATCATTCAAGAACATTAGACCAAACTCCTTATGTAATACTCGTCAAGTATGCTTTGAAATCTTCTTGTAGTAGGGCATGCACCCTAATGAGAAGGCAACGGTTATGACAAATCTCAAAACAATATAGTAAATTCTCTCTCTCTCTCTCTCTCTCTCTCTCTCTCTCTCACACACACACACACACACACATACACGTGCGTATAGACGCATATGCGTGAGCACGTAAATTTAGTATTTAATTATTCACATTTAAAAGCCTCCATTAAGATGTCATCTAGATAATAGGTGAGAAGACTCATTGAAGCTTAACAATGGCAGGCACAAAAAAGCCCTGGAAGTGATTAACACACAAGACACTTGATTGGACACGTGCATAGCACACATTCCGATTGAAACAAGAGATTAGACCAACCTTTGAAGAATTGGCTTTAGGGAAGGTTTTGACGACGTTGAGGACGCAATCGATGACCTTGCTCTTCTCAGCCCACAGAGAAAGGGTTGCCAGAAACCAACACCACAAGGACTCGAAGTTGGCGAAGAAGGTTGGATTGCAGGCTCTACAGTGTGTCTTCTCCTCTCTCTCTCTCTCTCTCTCTCTCTCTTTATCTCTCTACTTGTGTACAACAAGCGATGGTAACACTTTGGGCTCCAAAGTTAGGTTCACACGATGGGCATCATTGATCGGTGACATCCTAAAAGAGTAGACATATGGAGTTGCTTGAGTGTGAAATCCCGCATTTCCCTAAAGAGATCGGTGACATCCTAAAAGAGTAGACGTATGGAGTTGCTTGAGTGTGAAATCCGTTGTTGTATAAACAACATTAGGGTGTGGTCACATGTAGACATGCCCGCATTGCCCTAAAGAGTTATAAACATCCTTAGGATGAGGTCACACTAGGGAGAGCCGAACATGTGGCTTTATCATCCACACAAGGTAGAAGCCATATTAAAGCTTTTGGACATCTAATTAACAACAAATAAAAATAGTCAAGTTGGTTTGGTAAAGTGATTTCTATTATGGGGACTAAGGTAAGTCCACCAACTCCAAAAAAAAATAATGGTTTTTCGTCGTGCATGGAAAGGTTGCCAATTAGCTTTTGCCATTTCACGCTTGAGGAGAGTAGAGCTGCATAATTTGAGCTTGAGTACTACAAGGACCAAGCTCGAGAGTAAGGTACCCTAAAAACATAATAGCAAAAGCAGAATATTCTGTGTGAGAGATTAGAGAGTGAGAGGAGAGTTGCCCTTGCAAGTGGGGAAAGCAACCACCTTGGTGATGACTTGGAGAAGAGGCTTGAGGAGAGTGGAGTTGCCCTTGCAAGTGGGGAAAGCAACCACCTTGGTGATGACTTGGAGAAGAGGCTTGAGGAGAGTGGAGTTGCATACGTTGAGGACAGAGTTGCCCTTGCAAGTAGTGGAAGCAACCACCTTGGTGACAGCTTGGAGAAGACGCTTGAGGAGAGTGGAGTTGCATAAGTTGGGCTTGAGTACTACAAGAGAACCAATCTCGAGAGTAAGGTAAGTCCCCGAAAACACAATAGTGGAAGCAGAATATTCATACTACAAAGCACTGAATTACAGAAAGAAGTGTGGGGAGTAACCAATATTACTGTTTGCAAACTTTGATTTCAAACCATACTGTCCACCCACCCGTGTGCTTCAAGTAAGATGCTTTGATGGCGATCTAAACAAACTCTAGATGGAGAAATTCTTGCTTATAAGAGTGCTTGAGCCCAATGAATCAATGATGAAACAAAGGCGATCAAACTAGCCTATATAGTGCCCAAGGTCGACATGGACATGGGGGGTCAGCCATGTCAGCTAACCCACAACTTAATCCAAAATGACCAACTAGCAAACGATATTAGAGAGAATATAAACTTGTGTTCCACCATCCAAAATCACAACTTTGAAGAAAAAACAATCCTTCCAATTGTACTCTCCATTGGTGATTATTACTATTATGATTAGACTTTGGGTAGCCCATCAATAAAGTGTTAGGCTACAGTCTCTTGGATGCGACTCCCCCCTTTCCCTCTCCCACCTGTAAAGGATTAAAGAGTGTGCACATAACAATCTTGTTGCAAAAAAAAGGACTTTGGAGTTTCTTTAAGTAAACCTCTCCATATTGTTAGTGTTATGGCATGCACACATAATTCTAATAAGAGAGACGGCATAATATATGGAGCTATATTCAAAACTAGCCCATTTTGCACTCATCTTCTTGTTCCAAATAGGCCTTCAACCTAGTGACAATTAATAGTTACATTCAATTGTTTCTTTCATGTGTTCACAGCTACTTACATAGTTCCCCACATCCAAGAAAAATGGAAACATGTTCAAAGTAATTTTTTATTTTAGATACTTGAGGGGGGAGCTACTAACATAGCTCTGCCCATCCAAGAAAAATGGAAACATGTTGAAAGTAATTTTTTATTCTAGATACATGAGCAAAATCTTAGTAATTGAATAGCCTTAATAGCAACTATGTGTTGTGGTCTATGTTCTTCTTCTTGTAGTTGCTTGCATCTTTTGGTTCTTTTATTCCTTGTAATCTAGGACCTTCTCCAAGACGAATGTATTAAGCTGGTAGAGCAACAATACTAGTTACATGTCAGAATATACAGCTGAAATGATAACCAATCTTGGGTAGACAAGAGCAAGTAGACTGCAAAAAATAAACAACACAAGAAACACAGAGAGATAGGTGTGTAAACTCTTCTCTATACACAAGATCCCGAGAAAACTGAATGAATGAGTGGTGGGGGCAAGGGGCCTATATATATGCCCCTGGGAGAGCAGTCGGCCAGCATAAAAAGTGCCCACGACTGCTGAAAAGGTGCCCAACAACTGCATAAATGTAGTCGGCCAGCAGAGCCCACGGTTGAGAAAATGCAGTCGGCCAGCAGTCCAGTAGCCCACGACTGAGAAAATGCAGTCGGCCAGTAGCCCACGACTCAACTGTATGCAGTCGGCCAGCACTGGAGTGCTCCCGCCACCCTCTGGCAACCCTCCCCACCACTGGAAAAAATGGGAAAAAATAGGGAAAAATACGGGGAGAAATGATAAAACACCTTATACAGGGCGGGCACACCCACAACAGAGGCCCTGGTGTATAAATATAGACAGGAGATGACTTCTAACACCCCCTCTCAGCTCCTGGCTGTGTAACCAACCCAAGGGAGCTGGAGTGCCGCCTAAGCGTAGCCTGAGGTAGAGACTTCGTGAAGAGGTCCGCCGCATTGTCCTCCTTTGAACAATAAAGTAGCAAGATGTCACCAGCCAAGATCTTCTCATGTACAAAGTGATATTGTATCTCTATATGCTTGGTCCGGGCATGGAAAACCGGGTTCCGAGCAATAGCTATACAACTCTGGTTATCGCACTGGATGACTGTGGGCTCCCTCTGTGGAAACCCAATCTCGCCTAGCAGCCTCCGCAGCCATACAACCTCACAAGCAGCACCACAAGCAGCCCGATACACTAACTCTGTCGAAGAAAGGGCAATAGTTGGCCACCTCTTGCTGCTCCAAGAAACTGCTCCTGAGCTGAGGGTAAAACTGTATCCTGAAGTAGGTCTCCTCGTGTCTGTATCTCCTCCCCAATCTGAGTCACTCCAACCTTGGAGCTTGACTCCATTCCCTCCTGTGTAAAAGAGTCCCAGATCCTTCGTACTCTGCAGATACCACAAGATCCGCAATCCTGCGTCCCAATGAGACTTCAATGGCGTCTGCATAAAAGAGCTCAACAGCCCCACAGAGAAGCTCAAGTCCAATCCGGTGTTCAGCAACCACATCAATGAACCAACTAACTTCCGATACTGCGAGGCATCAACTAGCTCACAAGGATCTGTAACGGTTAACTTTGTGTTCGGGTCCATCGGCGAAGTAATAGGCTTGCAGTTCTCCATCCCAAAGGCCTCAAGCAACTCATGAACATACCGTTGCTGAGAGACGAAAAACCCCCTCTGGGTCTGCCAGATCTCCAATCCCAAGAAGAAGTGGACTAAGCCTAATTCGGTCATCTCAAACTCCTTTGACAAGGCAGTCTTCGTCACTCCAATGTGCTCCACATGACCGCCGGTGAGAATGAGATCATCCACATAAAGGATGATAAGTGTGACCATGCCGCGTTCCCGAAAGAGATACAGGTTCGGATCTGCAACCGATCTCTGAAATCCAGTCCGAATAAAGAAGGAATAAATCTTCTGATTCCAAGCCCTGGGAGCCTGCTTAAGACCATACAAGGCCTTACGTAACCTGTAAACCATCCCTTCCGATCCTGGAACAATAAAGCCTAGAGGCTGCTCAACGTACACCTCCTCCTGCAGGTCACCATTAAGGAACGCAGATTTTACATCCATTTGATACACGGGCCACCTCTAAGAAGAAGCAAGGGCAAGAACGGTCCGAATCGTGGACATCGGCACTGTCGGTGCAAAGGTATCCTCGTAGTCGATGCCTGGCCGCTGAGCATAACCTTTAGCCACAAGTCTGGCTTTGTGTTTGTCCATCGACCCATCAGACGCGTATTTGGTCTTAAAGACCCATTTGACACCAATGACTGACCGCTTCGACGGCCTTGGTACCAACTCCCAAGTGTTGTTCTTCTCGATGGCATCAAGTTCCACCTGCATGGCTTTCCTCCAAGTATCCTGTGAAAGGGCTTCCGTTACGGAAGTGGGCTCTTTATCCCGCATGATACGAGACATCAAAGCATAGTTCACCTGAAGAAGCTCCGCCGTGTTGCTTTTATCTCGGACTCGATGTGATCTTCGAGGGTCGTCCTATGTGGTCCACTCGGAGGGTAGCTCGGTGACACTTGACTCCCGAAGGGTGTCTAACAACCACCTAGGTACTCGAACAGATCGTGGAGCCTACTGTGGCCGCGGGGGCTCTACTCCAGCTGCGGGCTCAACCTCCTGTGATGACTGAGGTGGATCAACTGGAATGATAGACTCGGAATCATCATCAAACTCCTCTGGATCTCCAAGAAGTGGCGGCTCCTCGACAGTGGATGCTGGAACATGCTCGTCAAAGACCACATCCCGTCAAAGACCACATCCCGGCTGACAACAATCTCATTCCTCTCTGGATCATACAACCTGTATCCCTTGGAAAGAGAGTTATACCCCACAAATACCAGCTTGCGGGACTTCGAGTCAAGCTTCCCCCTCAGCTTCTTCAGAATATGTACATACGCATCACTCCCAAAGACACCAAGTGCGAGACGGGTTTCCTGCCAAAATATGCCTCAAATGGAGTCATGGGGTACTGAAGTCGTCGGAGATCAGTTAATGGTATGGACAACCGTTGCCATAGCCTCACCCCAAAGTGGACGAGGAAGATCACGATGCTCCAGCATAGTCCTCGCCATCTCCACCACAGTCCTGTTCTTGCGTTTAACAACACCATTCTCTGAAGGCGATCCGGTATTGGCCAGTTCCCTTTTGATGCCATGATCTACACAAAATCTGAAAAATACAATCGAGGAGAATTCACCTCCTTTATCAGCCCTGAGAGTCTTCACCTAATATCCAGACTCTTTCTCCACCATCACGTGCCAATCCTTGAACTGAGCAAAAGCCTGGTCCTTCTGGGAAAGAAAGTAGACCCACGTGAATCTGGTATAATCATCAACAAGCAGCATAAAGTAGAGAGATCCTCCCAAAGATGGTATCTGCTGAGGTCCACACAAGTCAGTGTGAATCAACTCCAATGGTTTCGAAGCCCGCCTGGAAGCCTGCTTCGGAAAGGATTCCCTGTGCTGCTTACCACGTATGCAAGAACTGCAACGTCCTTGCCTACTACCAACATCTGGCAAGCCAACCACCATCTGGTCGTCCCGGAAGGCGCGCCTCAAAGCATCCACATTTAAGTGGCCAAAATGAAAGTGCCACAAATCTCTGACCTGAGAACCTGTCAAGGTGGAGAGTGCAGAGAGCTTGTAGATACCATACTCCACACCGCCTTCCCAAACAACCTGTCCAATCTCACGGTCCCCTAAGAGCAACTGAATGCTCCTCAAATTCCACCCGAAAGCCAGTCTTGCATACCTCATGCACTGACAGAAGATGAAAACCCAGAGCAAGGACATAAAGAACACAGGAAGCATGCTTGCCCCCCTTGCTGTCGGGAATAATCTCCATCCGGCCCTCACTATGTATCGGAATAGTGGAATTATCGCCAATAAAGATACGACCTGACTGCCATTTCAGATCCAGAAAGAAGTCACGAAATGGAGTCATGTGCCTGGAGGCACCACTGTCGAGAATCCATTCCCGGATATCCTCCGCGGTGAAGCCAACTGCCTCCTCGCTCGAAGATGATGAAGCATCGGAGTCCACCATCTCTAAGTGCACAAATGCCGGAGTCTTTGCAGCTGAGGCTGAGGAATCAGCACTCTTCCCTGTCTGCTTAGGGCACTTCCTCCAGTAGTGGCCTTTCTCGCCACAATCATTACAAGATCTTTCGGCCTTCAGCAAGCTTCTTCTCAGAAGACTTCTCCGGTGAAGCCTTCCCTTTGCCCTTGTTGTTGTTCCGGCCTTTCGACCGTTGGCCAGTTAAGGCCTCCGAACCTCCGCTGTGAGGAGGGTTCGTGAAACGTTCCTCTTGGTCGAAGACCATTGGCACAAGCTCCTCCCCCAGGTTATGGTGCTGAGCCTGCCACTCGTAATCAACGAGGAATAGAAAGCAGAATACTGACCAGGCAAGTGGGACAACAAAGTGATGGCCATGTCTTCAGATGATATCTCTTTCCCAGCTTGTAGGACTTCCTGCTGAAAGGCCTGCAGCTTGTTAATGTGTTCCTGCATCGTCGAAGACTTCGCAGGGTTCATAAGCCGCATCTGCACTTCCAAGGAGATCCGCTTCACGGGTGATACCCTGTTATACAAAGAAGCCAAGTGCTCCCATATGCCTCTCGCCAGCATCATGTGCTTCACATGATTGATCACTTGTGGTGTGCAATTGAGGAAAATAAACAACCGGACCCTGGCGTTGACACGATCCCACATGTGTGCCTGTGCCTCTCGGTCCTTCCTCGTCGATAGTAACTCCCCTTCCTTAGCTTCCGGCCGTGGAACCCCTATGATGATAAAATCAGCAAGGTCATATGACTCCAGCACTGACTCCATCGTGACCTTCCAGATGCCGTAATTGGACCCGTCCAACTGATGATCCATTGGGAACGTGGGGAGAGTCAGAATCTTCACGTGCTTCTCAGCCATCTCTAGTAAATCTACCATCGCGGAGAGTAACCTGAAAGGGTGGGTGGGTGGGAAAAAAAATCTGTAAACCTGCAACAAGTGGCTGTCCAGCACCTTAGCCCGCCTTCCTCTTGCACCTTCTTTTCCCGTTCAGCCCAAAACAGTCCACCAATCAGCAGCCTAACGCTCCCCCTCTTGCTCAGAAAAAACTCCCAAGATCTATCTCGAGCCTAGGGCTCTGATACCATGTCAGAATATGCAGCGAAAATGATAACCAAACTTGGGTAGACAAGAGCAAGTAGACTGCAGAAAATAAACAGCACAAGAAACACAGAGAGATAGGTGTGTAAACTCTTCTCTATACACAAGATCCCGAGAAAACTGAATGAATGAGTGGTGGGGGCAAGGGCCCTATATATATGCCCCTGGGAGTGCAGTCGGCCAGCATAAGAAGTGCCCACGACTATTGAAAATGTGCCCACGATTGACAAAATGCAGTCGGCCAGCAGAGAAGTGCCCACGACTGAGAAACTGCAGTCGGCCAGTAGTCCAGTAGCCCACGACTCAACTGTATGCAGTCGGCCAGCACTAGAGTGCTCCTGCCACCCTCTGGCAACCCTCCCCACCACTGGAAAAAATGGGAAAAAATAGGGAAAAATACGGGGAGTGTGGAAAAATGATAAAACACCTTATACAGGGCGGGCACACCCACAACAGAGGCCCTGGTGTATAAATATAGACAGGAGATAACTTCTAACATTATAATGATATTTTGGTAGATGTAAAAAACAAGTCGTTGCAATGTATGTTAAAGTAAAGATTATTGTGTGGGAAAAAGAGAGAGATAAAGCCCAATTTGCCCAATTCTTATATATAACTCTTAACAACGCTTCTCTAGAATTGGAGCTTGATCTACATACACATAGATATACTCTTATAGAAGCAAAAGTAGGAGTTACAGTAATATAAATTCTTAAATAATAGAAGTATGTAAAGTTATAATAGAAAAGGCTAGAAGGCAAAGTGTAAGATGCATTAATGACTTCTTGAGAAACAAGTGCTTTAATTGCAAGAAGCCAAGGAAAACACAGAGTTGCATGCTTATGTATACCGCAAGAAAGATGCATTGGTGTAGCAACTTTTGGATATGCCAAAAATGTTAAAATTTATGCACATCTTAGAGATAAGGGGTGCATGTGTAGCAAATCATCTCATGTTGAGATAAGGTTTGTGTGTACCAAACCCTAGCCTAGAAGCTATAAAGGGATCAACTCTCTCTCATATTGTGTGAGAGGAGAAAGGTATATTGTAAGCCTTGTTTTAGCTTAAGCAATCAATAAGATTTTTGGTATATTTTGTCTTTGTCTCTCCACGTTCACCTTAGCCTTACCTTGCTAGCATCTCTCTCATCCACATTTCCCTTATCAACATGGTATCAGAGCCAAAAACATGGCAAACTCCTTGTTCCTATGTTGCTGCTTTAATTTGCCATTTGCCGAACACCATAAGCGCTGCTACGCTCACATCTTCCCAGCACATAAGCGCTGCTACGCTCACATCTGCCCAGCACATAAGCGCTGCTACGCTAGCTCTGCTCAGATGCGCAAACCTTCTCGTCGTCATGGGCCTATTGTTCTCCTTGCTACCTACAACGTGCCAGCACATGACCCGCGTGCCTAGTTGCAATAAGGGAGGCGGAAACCCCTCGACTCAATCATACCAAGAGCGAGGTAAGCATATGCTATGGCTTTGTTGGCCAACCCCTCGACTCAACCATACCGAGGGCGGCAACAATGCCATGTCATGAGCATTGGAGAGAGGCCGGATGTTAAAAGGAGTTGCAATGGGCTGATAACATTGGCGTCCACATTAGCTACTACAGCTTCACTTGGTGGGTCGCTTGGCGTCCACGTTGGCTGTTAGCAGTTTCACATGGAGGGTACAAGGAGTTGAAATTTCACTCTCCTTGGGGCCCTCTTCACGACAATCCATTAAGGGAGCTAGACACTGCTCTTGCCATTCTATAAGGCAAGTAGAAGACCTCTCCTACCTTCCCATCATCATCATTTTGAAAGATACTTACGTCATTGACAGGTTCGATGGAGAAGGGTTTCACACTTGGTAAGTCCAAGTGTGGTATGCTCTCATGGGCAAAGGTTTGTGGCCTTTGGTGAAAGGCACGAAGGTGGTGGATTTTGACGTTGTGGAAGATGATGAAGGAGCTCAGTCCGTTATAGCTCTAAATATGGACAAAAAGCTCATTCGTCATGTGGCCAACATGAAGACCGCTAAGGCAATGTGGGATGAGATGGCAAAGTTGTATGGAGAACAAAGGGAAAGCACTCCTGTATCTCTCTCAAGGTGAAATTTTTTGGCCTTGAGATGAAGAGTGGAGAGTCTCTTGGAGGCTTCATAAGCAACATAAAGAGCATAATGGGACAACTTGCAAGCATTGATGTAAGAATCGAAGAGGAGGACACCCTAGGTGGCGGTTCTTTTTAAGGCAATGCCTGATGAGTTCTCCAACCTCGTCACCGCCCTAAATCACCTTCCCAACCCTGCCTTTGAAGGCATCAAGGTGGCTCTCTTTGAAGAAGATTAACAACTATGTGTGAAGAATGGAGGATCTACATCGACTTCTCCTACTACATCAAATGAGGCTCTTGTCATAAAGCATAAATTTAAATGCTCTTATTGTAATAAAAAGGGGCATACGGTCAATCAATGTTTCAAAAGGTATCCCATAAGCTTAAATCTAGTAAGTGTGGAGAGCAAGGGCACACTACTTCAATATGTCCACAACATGCCGCTAAACAAGAGGCAGGGAGCTTTGTATCCAATACGTTTACTCCTAATGAGGGACTCGTATGATAAAGGAGTGTTGTAATAAGCACAAATTGTAATTCACAAGCCAATTCTTGTACAAGCCTATGTTATAAAGGCTTGTTTTTGGTGTATATGTACAATGCCTTCCCATGTCCCATGGTTAGCATTGAGGGGGGCTGTTGAAATTATATGCTCATCTTAGAGATAAGGTGTGTGTGTGTGTGTGTGTGCAGCAAATCATGTCATGTTGAGATAAGGTTTGTGTGTATCAAACCCTAGCCTAGAAGATATAAAGGGATCAACTCTCTCTCATATTGTGTAAGAGGAGAAAGGTATACTGTAAGCCTTGTTTTAGCTTAAGCAATCAATAATCTTTTTGCTATATTCTCTCTCTCTCTCTCTCTCTCTCCCTCTCTCTCTCTCTCTCTCTCTCTCTCTCCATGTTCACCTTAACCTTATCTTGCTAGCATCTCTCTCATCCACGTTTCCCTAATCAACAAAAAATATGCAGATCAAGAATCTTGAGGCTCAAGTGGCTAGGTTAGAAGCAGACGGGAACCCCTACAAAGCAAAGATTCCATGAGAAAGGATAATGAGATTATGGATGTGATAGTAAATGCCAATGCAAGCAGGCAGTCCCGATCCATACTCTTTTGATGCATACCAAAATACTCAAACTACATATGCTATAGTTTGATATTCTATTGAGTGAACCAATCAATTCCCAAATATTCAAGACGATACTCACAATAAGGTCATAAAGGAGTCACATCCAACCTTAAGTATGATGTAATTCAATGGCAACATAGGGATACAACCATTGGGATGCCATCTACACTCTCTGTTCATGCATCTCATAGTCCACAACTTTAAAAAATGGCTCAAAGTAGAGAGGCACAATGGTGAAGACTTTATTATGCTTGAAAAGCCACTAGAATTGGATGTATACATCATGTCTACAGAATTCTTGCACAAGAGCCTCAAGTGGATATGGGTGGCTAGGCTTGTGAGACTTTACAAATTCTTGTAAGTTAGGGATTTCCTTGGGATTAATAGTGGGATATTCAATGTGGGTAGCATCAAAATTGTAATGTACATTTGTTAACATGGCTTCTAATGCTTGTAGATATTAGAGTATAGCTTTAAAATGCCAAAAGGATGATACAAGGTAGGCTCACATAAGTTTAGATGCTGGTGAGTATTATATACTTCAAGCCACCCATGACTTATAATCCACTGGTAACTATGTGCTACCACCTCATAGTTGGCCAGTGTCTCGGGAATGTCATATGGGACAAATAGGTCTAGTTTTTCGACACTGTTGTCTAGAAGTTTAGAATTTTAGAGGACCCGACACCAACTACGAAGGTTTAACACTATAGGACGTAAAGGGTAGAAGACAATGTCTTGTGGATTAGTTAATACTATGTCCCCCCTGCAAAATTCCCATTATTATTGTAGGGTCAGCATCTCGTTTAGTATTTTGTTTAATTAGGGTTAGTTCACCTAGGCCTATGTCTTCAGATAGATTTATATCATACTGAAGTAAAGAGAGGGTTAGTGTAGACAAAAACAAAGTGAGAGTTTGAGGAGGGGCCCAAGGAGTTACTGGAATCTGACCCAACTCTGAGGCACGCTCAAGGAGTAGGCGGAGGTCATTGTTAGGCTCCGGCCACTGACTTCTGTGGCCTTGGATTGCCAGCCGACGTTCTAACTCTTGTAAACGAGAGTCAGTGTTGCTGAGGAGGTTTGAAATTGCAGTTTCCCAAACCATCCTTGCAGCATCTAACTCCTCGAATCTTCGGGTTGCATCCTCTTGGGCATGCCTGGCCGTTGCTTCTCTTTCTTGAGCTTCGGTGATTTGTTGGATCCTTTTGGCAGCAGCCAGCCTCTGAATGTCTTGTAGTTGTAAGTTGTGCCATTACTTCTTGGTGGGCCAATTCTTTCCTTTGCACTTTGACCTGGCTTGCACTTATTGTGTTGTTAAGTGTTCTTATTTTTTCTGCATGGGCCTTGTTTGTTTGTTCCCTCTCTTGCTGTAAGTGAGTTGCCCTCTCCTCCGTTGCTTTTAGATGTGAGGTTAGCTACTGGATCTTGCTTTGTAATTCTTCTTCTTTTGGCCTTGGCATTGGTTTGGAGCTTCTGTACTTGGTGGGCATGAAGTGTAGTGAGCTCATTGGTGTGGGTGACCTCTTTCTGAAGCTGCTCCTTAGCTTGTTCTAACTTTGCCTTGAGGTCCACATTTTCCTTGATTCTTTGTACAATTGTTTGGCTAAGGACCATATTATTGCTTTCCAAGGGTTTATACATGTTCTCTTGCTCCTTCGTGGCCTTCAAGCTTTTCATGATGACATCTTTATGTGTAGCTTCAGTTGCTGCCAAGTGGTCTTTTAAGGTTTGCACTTGTGTGCATGCATCGTTAACCTGCTTCCAAAGGGTGGTGTTACGATTGTGGAGCATGTGCATTGTGAGGAGGTGGCACCACCAAAACTTTTGTTCCTGCTCTCCCAGATTGCACTTGTGCTTGTGTCTTCTTCGAGCCTAGCCTGTGGTTGGTTTAGCAGCTCATCCAGCCCTTCCATAGTCTCTTGCATGAATTGTTGATAGTCCATTTTCTGTAGGGAGGCCAGCTGGGGTATTCTTTCCTCATCTTCGAACCGCCTTCTTTTGCTTGGGATTGAGGGCTCTGCACTTCTTTGTCTTTTGCTTGCTTCATTGTGGGTCTCTGTTTCATGTACTTGAGCCATTTGCAACCTCAATGCCTTGTGTTTCCTTAGCCTGTACTGGTGCTTCCTGTTTGGGTGCTGTTTCTATTGGCTTGTCTGCCAGAGCTAAATCTTTGAATGGGGATAGATCCGTGAATATCTGTTGAGCTGGGCTTGTCGGGGGAGTAACTTGTTGCATGGGCTCCTGTGTGTGGGTTGGCTGATGGTGGTCTCTTGCAATGCTTCTTGGTATGTCTGGATTTCTTGTGCCACTTCCGCCTCTAATCTTTGTGATTCAGCAAGTATATCTGGAATTACCCCCCTCATTTTCTTCTCTATCTTCTTCTTTCTCCCCTTCTTGATTTCCTTCATTATTGCCTAGGTCTCCATCAAGATAGCTTGCCCCTCTTGCATATCTTGAGCTGTTAGTGTTGGCTATTCCGACAGCAATGCCAGTTGCAAGTGCTTCGTTGGTTCGGGCTCTGGGAGAGACCTTTTTGCTACATGATTAAGAACTTGGCTGAGCAGGTATGGGTTACAAATCTTGGATTGGTGGGCCTTCAAGTAGTTCTCCATCTCTCTATGGACAGTGTAGGCCCAGTCCTCCTCTTTCTCCTTATGTACCTTAGCAATTTTGTTCAAAGGCACCCTGTTATATCTGTCCACAGGCTTGAACTACATCATTAATGACATGGCCCTGCAAGCTTTTTCTGTAGCCTCATCACGGATGTTCTCGTACTCGGCCCCATTGGAGTTGTAAGAACTTTTCTTGAGCATTGAGTCCAGAGGCATTTTGTCGAATGCATGGGCGTGGGCGTGGACCTTGTCTGCTTCTGGCGAGAGCTGTAGAGCATCCCATATGAGCTCTTCTGTGATTAGGAGTTGCTCTGTGTAGTGCCGTCAGCCTTTGTGATAGTTCCTCATTTAGTGCCCTCCTTGTCGTAGGTCTTGATGTATTCAGTGCGCAGAGTTCTAGGTTGATACGTCTTGGGAGTATTTGTGCCATTCTCCCCAAGCCTACCTTTTCCAGCTTTGTTTTGACTTCAGCCTCTTCCAGAATTTGGAGGCATTCCGGGATGTGGTAATGTAGGGCTACCTTTCCATGGGCCAGAGGACTTCTTTGCTGATGATGGCCCCATGGAAGGCTTGGGCATAAGGGCCCAAAAAATTCAACTTCAGGACCCGCACACTGGCTTCTTTTTCTGACTTGCTGGGGATCCAGTGGTGCTGGCTTGAGTGGTGGCAGCTGGGGTCTCGATAGCTTCCGACTCTGAGGCCGATATCTGTACATGAACAGCACATTAGTCTTCCGACTGGTGGGGTTATCTATACATGAACAGCACATTAGTCTTCGACTGGTGGGGTTGATACCATTTCCTCTTCATCTTTTTTTTTTCTTTTTGGTTAATGGGTAACTGGTTAGCTAAAATGAGAAGTGTGTTAGTGTAGGAGTAATCACAAGGGTGTGTTAATAGACAGGGGAAAGCTGTGGCATGAAGGTGCAGGGTTAGAGTGGTTTCGTGAACCTGCAGGCTATGAAGTAAGGTTTCGTGAACCGGTGAGGTTCCGTGAAACAGTGGGGTTCCATGAAACAATTAGGTTTCATGTGAAACATGGTTTCGTGAAGTTAGGTTTCGTGAACTAGTGAGGTTCCGTGAAATGGTGAGGTTCCGTGAACCGGTTAAGTTCCATGAAATAGTGAGGTTCCATGAAATGGTGAGGTTCCGTGAAACACGGTTTCGTGTTAGGTTTCTTGAACCGATGAGGTTCCGTGAAACACTGGGGTTCCGTGAAACACAATTTTGTGAAGTTAGGTTTTGTGAACCAGTGAGGTTCTATGAAACAGTGGGGTTCTGTGAAACACGATTTCGTGAAGCTAGGTTTCGTGAACCAGTGAGGTTCCATGAAATAGTGAGGTTCCGTGAAATGGTGAGGTTCCGTGAATCAGTTAGGTTTTGTGAACCATTGAGGTTTCGTGAACTATTGAGGTTTCGTGAACCATTGAGGTTCTGTGAAATAGTTAGGTTTCGTGAAACTGCAGGTTCACGAACCTGATGAGGTTTCGTGAAACCATAGGGTGATAATATCGTGAATCTTTAGTGAAGGTGCCGTTTGTTATGTTAATGGTTTTTCATTTTTTCTTTTGTTAAGGTGCCGACTATGCTTAATGCATGTGAGGATACCGTGAAGAAATTTTAGAATAATTATGATTCGGTAATTCATAATAAGCATTGCTGAGATAAGATATTGATCAATCATGAAGATTAAAAGAAAAGAAAAGAAAAGAAAATGAAAATGGAATGGATCAAGCTCCCACCACGACAGAAGACAACCGATTATAGCCTAATATCTGAGATGGAAGATGCATAACAATCAGTAGTGGAAGCGCAATCGAAAAGCAAAGGTCACACAATGCAAAATGATAAAAAAGGAAAGAAATTTGATTTTATAATGCAGCCGTCGAACAGGGCCGTTGCCTTAATGAAGAAAACCATGTGGCGTTGTTTGATTAGCCATGAGAAATAACCGTTTCACGGCATGAACCTTTGTGAACCAGTTCACAGCATGAACATTTTTGAATTGGTTCACGGCATGAACGTTGTGAACTAGTTCACGACGTGAACATTTTTGAACTGGTTCATAGCGTGAACATTTTTGGACCATGAATGCATAAGCTCGATACTTTCTCTTTTTTTTTCTTCATGCCCATATTATTCATGGTGTCCTTTTGTGCATGTTTGACTACTTGAGCATGAATGATACCCTGTTTACCTCGTACCCATTGTTGTGTAACCATTGGATACCTTCCTGTTTTATTACCAACGAGAACCTAGGTGACATCCAGGCACTTTTGGGTATTTGTTGATGTAGTCGTTTTAATTCTATGTGGGAGTTTTTAATTCTTCCTTCCACCCAATTGAACAATGTTGTTACTGTGTCCTGTGGTGGAGGGCTTCTATCTGTGTCCCTTTGCTGAACTTCTTTGTTTCTACCTTTAGGTTCCTTGTTTAGTTTTGTGACCCGACTTGCTACTATCATTGTTTTGGCAATTGCCAACCTATTTTGTTGAGTTGTCTTTTCCTCCACACAAAGGTTGGTGAGGTTTCCGCCTGGGTTGGGAGTTGATGCTGTATATTTTTACTACTGTATCTTTTGTGACTTGAATTATTTATGGTGTTAGCCACCACACTCAATGGGGTTTGGGTACTATTGCTGTATTGCCTTGGTAGTATCCTTGTGCTTGCACTAGTAAGTCTTTTCGAACCCATTGCTTAGACACCTGCCAATCTATTTGCTTGGAGACACCTGCCAATCTGTTTGCGTCAGCAAGGTCTGACTTTTGATTTCTTTGTAGATTTTTCTTATGGTCCCCATATTATTCATGGTGTCCTTTTGTGAGGTTGGTTTTTAAGTTGAATCTTGGGCACCCACTTCTGTGTACCCTTAGATTTTGGGTATCATTTGTGCAAGTTTCGTGGGACTGATGCTTGTTCTATTTTATGAGGTGATGTCACTGTATTCGGTGTTGTTTGTTCATCATTCGGTGTTGTTTGTTCATCATTCATGATATGTTTTCCCCTGTTTGTCAAGCTCCATAAGGGTATGGACATGACCTTGTTGCCCTCGCTCAACAATGCTATCCTCTCTTCCCATTGGATGTTGCATTTGCTTGCGCACAGATCTAGGATCGTCCTAGAATCATTTTCTCTTCCATGGAACTTGTAGGCATGACAAACACCTTCCCGACCAAGGAATTATTTCTGATGGAGATGTTAACACTTAAAAATCCCTCAACTCTCGTAGTTATTAAGTGCACACTGCGCACTTGCACATCAGTGGGTTCAAGGCATGGTCTATCTAATGCTACCCAGGTTTCATATGAGATCAAGTTATGACTTGATCCCGTATCTATTAGTGCAATGCTTGTTGCATGGCCTTTAGCTGTAGTAAGTTATAAGATTTCTCCCTCCAGCTTTTAAGATGTAAAGGTGTAAGAACCTCCCCTTCTATCTCTTGTAATCCTCCCCCCTCAGAAATGGAAAAAGATCTTGTTTTTTTACCCTGTGTTGGCCTAAAAAGAGAAAATGTCTAGAGAAAGGCAATTCAAAATTGAGATATTTTTGGATACAAAATTCTCCTAATTTCTAAAATGAATTCCCCTGAAACAGAAGTTCAAAATGAACTTTACAATGTGCATTAGGATTTAATTGAATATACGCATAAGGGACCTTAGCCTAAGGGTCCACATTTTAAGAAATTTTTGGATTAAGGTCCAAATAAGGTTCTAGAGGGCCAATAGGATTAATCCAAGTGTTGGGATGAGATAAATAAAATGAATAAAAGAAAATAGCCCAAAAATGAGTAAATGCTCACATAAGATAAAGAGTTGACTGAGCACAAGGTTTATTAGTTAAAACTAAGGTATATTAGTTAAAAATGAGATATTTAGGTGAAATGATGCATTTTTGACACCTCAATAAGGTGGGAAACCCACTTGAGCTAGGAGCCTTCTTAATCATCATTGTTTGGCTTTTTTAATTTAAAAAAATCACGATATTTCATCTCTCCTCTGTCTTGGTACAAGCTGGATCAAAAAGGGAGCCAAGTTGATCCAAATCTGTGGGTTAAGGAAGGCTCTAGAACCCAGTTGGACTTGGTTAGTGGCCTCTCTCACCTATAAATAGAACCTCATTCCTTTGTATTTTCATATTGGAGCAATACCATGCTAGCATTATCTCTAAATTAGCATATTTCTATTATTCCTTTGATTTGCCTCTTCTCTTGAGAGCTTTGGAGCTTCTCTCTCCTCCATCCTCTCTTGGAGATTACTCTCCCTCTCTTGGTGGCCAAGGACTTGCATGGGGGCATCACTTCTAGCCAAAGAAACAAGCCCAAATCAAAGGTAAACCTATTTTAATAGTTTTTTTTCCAAATTTCTCAATGATTTTCTTCTTCTCAACCCCTCTAAAGCTTGAGACGCTTTCCAATCAATGGCCTTTTCTTCAAATCAAGCTTTCCATAGATTCATAATGTCTATTTAGATTAATGTTAAGTTTTATGCTTAAGAAAGTCTCTCTTTTGGAAAGATTAGTCATTCTTATGGCTAGATCCTTGGTAGGAGGATGATTCTTAATAATAATCTCTTTATCTTAACCCAAACTCTAAGCTTGACAAGCTAGAGAAAGACAGTAGTTATTTTTATGATTTCTAAATCTAGAAAAAAGAATGATTAATTCTTTTAAACTGTTTATGATATAGAAAAATCATATTAACTCATCCTAAATTGAAAGAGGGTTATGCTAACATTTTTAGAAATGAGGAATGGTTATTTTAGAATAATCAAGAGATTTATTCATAATTATGCTATGTATGCATAATTTAATTTTACTCTAAAGAAGAATTCCTACCATATCTTCATTACAAGTTTTCATTTCAAATTAGAAAATTGAACATTTCCAGTAATTGCAGCGAAGCTCTGGCAAAATTTCCCATAAAAGAGATAAATCTTATTTTTATGCATAATTTTAATAAAGTAAATTCCTATCATATTTTAGGCATATATATTTTTATGCTAAAAGTGGAGTTTGGAGCATTATTCAATAGTCAAGAAAATAAAGAAGTTTATGCACAAATTTCTAGAATCATTCAATGGATGTGAATGAATGTAGGAATGAGAAGAATGGATGTAGGAATGATGTGAATGGATGTGAACGGATGTAGGATGATGTGATATGATGTGAATGGCTGTGCATGGATGTAGGAACGATGTGAATAGATGTGATATGATGTGACTGGATGTAGGAATGATGTGAATAGATGTAGGAATGGTGTGAATGGATGTGAATAGATATAGAAATGATGTGAATGGATGTAGGAATGATGTGAATGGATATAGAAATGATGTGAATGGTTGCAAGAATGATATGAATAGATGTGAATGGATGTAGGAATGATGTGAATGGATGTAGGAATGGTGTGAATGGATGTGAGTTGATATAGGAATGATGTGATTGGATGTGACTTAATGTAGAAAATGTGGGATAATGAGAAATGACATGGAATAATGAAAAATGATGTGGAATGGGATAATGAGAAATGAAGTGGAATAATGAGATATGACTTGGGATGGGATAATAAGAAATGACATGGAATAATGAGAAATGATGTGGAATGAAATGATGAGAAATGATGTGGAATGACGAGAGATGATGAGGAATAATGTGAAAGGATATGGATGATGAGAAAAGATGGGAATTCTGTTTGGAACTGTATTTATAGATGAAACCTATTTTTTAAAGATTATTTTATGTCAAGAATGCTGGGAAAGCATTTTGACCATCTTGTGAATGAGGTTGTGTGGACCTAAGTGAAAAAGTTGCAACAGCTCATGGAGAGTCAATGAAGGACATCTCGCGTGGCAAGGTTGGCCGACGTCTTGACCAGCCTCGGTTCAATTAAAATGGTGAGCTTTCGGTATGATGGATGAGGGACCAAGGAAGTAGCCTATGAGTGAAGCACTAGGTGACCTGCTAAGGAGCCTAGAGGGTGCTGACCATATGGTGCTCGAGCTCTAGGGGGTCGCCGAAGATACCCACGCATGCGCCAGGGAAGAAAATGAGGTGGAGCTGTTTTTTGACACGGGCATGGATCTGGTTGATTGACCTTGCTGGTCTTCAACGGATGAGTTCATGGCTCTTTTACATATGGATCTTGTTGATCCCCAATTGAGAGTCCATATGGTTTCTATGTGATTAAACTCCTAGATACTATGGGCTAGGAACTATTGAAAAGGCCCCCTGAGTGAGCAGGTGGTGAGCATTCTGGTTGTGCTGATGATGATGCCATAGGTACGCTGAGAAAGGAATGACTGAAATTGGATTTATGGTTGGAAAGTGGAAAAGTTAAAAATTGGATCTAGATATTTTGGAGAATTATCATCAGTAATACTGTGTTTTCATTTCAAGTTTTCTTTAAAGACAGCTGAATCTGTAAGAGGCAATTTCATATTGGGTGTGTAAGTGGTATGTCTGAAATGTATTTTGTATGAATCCAGCTAGGGAGCCTGGGAACTCTTTTCCCTAGTACTTGGGAAAAAACATAACCAAATATCTAAATGGATCCTATCAATGCAGTGGTTGGGCGGTTGGGTAATCCATGGGATTAGATGGGGTTAGGCTAGATTGATGGATTCCTAAAATAAAATTCAATTCTGTTTAATTAGGATAGTTGAAGTAAATCACGAATAATCCTTGTTCTATGGAAAAGAATCAATGGTTGTGCCTCTTAACGGGGAAAAAAGTTGGTCTCTATGATCCAAGTGCAAGTTCCTCCCTTGACCCGGCCATGTGACCTGCGGGCTCAGTCGGAATGAAAAAGGGCAATTTAAGGCTCTTGACTACGTTAGAATAATTTTTCTTGGAGGAATCGCCTATGCCTTTTGGGCAAGAGATGTTTTTTTAGGTTCGGTTTTGAAAGAACCGAGAGATTAGTCTCTTGTCTAGATATTCGTGGACGAGGCCCCGAGTGGGAGACTCTGCCGCCCTGCGAAAGAAGTGCTACTTCCACTACTAGCATTCCAGAATCCGTTGCGCACAGGGGACAGGGATCTTTCAGCTGGTATCATAGCGAATTGGCTAAAGTTGATCAACTGAGAAGCAAGAAATGTCAAAAATTTATGAATTATCAGTAAAAGATTGTAATTGTGTGATGAAATTCATACAAATTGATATTCAGAATGAAGATTCATAAATTGGGAATTGGGTTTTTAGATGGAAGTACCGTAATTGTGTGGAATCCCTGACTTGCTTGAGGCCTAGATATGATGGTATTTACCTTATAGCTCCAAGGACTGTGATTACCCGTGTATACTGTGGGTATAACTGTAGCTCTTTACTGACAATATATATGAGTGAATCTAAGACCTTGGTTGAGAATTGATGAATTGATTTGGATTCTGATTGAAAGATGATGATTTCTAAATTCTGGGAAGACGATTATGACTTTCAGCATCACTATGAGATTACTGGATTGTGTTGACAGATTGTTGACCCAGTGGATCTCATTAAGGAATGATAAATTGAGAACTTGCATAACTAAAATTCCCGTGGGGAATGTTGAGATGGGATTTCCAGTATGATGGACCATTATTGTGTTAAAGATATGAATGAACTATTTTCTGATAATGAGTTCTGTATGTTCTTTTTGTAAGAGGGGTCTTTATCCCAGGATTGTGTTAGGGTTGACCAGACTTTAAGAAACCCTAGAATCAGTTGGATCTAAAGTTGGATTCGAATTATAAATAAATTGAGAACTTGCATAACTAAAATTCCCGTGGGGAATGTTGAGATGGGATTTCCAGTATGATGGACCATTATTGTGTTAAAGATATGAATGAACTATTTTCTGATAATGAGTTCTGTATGTTCTTTTTGTAAGAGGGGTCTTTATCCCAGGATTGTGTTAGGGTTGACCAGACTTTAAGAAACCCTAGAATCAGTTGGATCTAAAGTTGGATTCGAATTATAAATAAATAGGTCTTTTCACTTGAGCGTCTCGGTTAATTTGGAAAAAGGGACTTAACAAGAATTTTCTTATTGATAGGATCATGGATCGAGGTCATCGTGGTAGAAATGTTAACCCCCAACTCGATGAGGAAGAACTCGACCTAGATGTTCGTAAACTCCTCATAGATCGTAGCTTGGACCTTTCAAGGAGGGTGAAGGGAAAAACTTGGGCGAGGCTGTGGAGAAGTGGATCGAAGCAATGGAAGAATACTTCGGTGTCACCGGATATAACAAGAAGAGTAAAATTACTCTTGCAAGGTTGAAGATAGTAGAAACAGCTAGAGTGGCATGGAGAAACCACTGCGAGACAAACCATCTAGATCGGAGCACCCAGACATGGAATGATCTCAAGATTTACCTAAGAAAGAGATTCTATCCTCCCGGATTCCTGGAGACTAAGATGATTGAATTCCTGGAGTTAAGCAAGGGGAGTAAAACTATTGAAGAGTATCACCAAGTATTCACTCTCCTCCTCAAATACTCGCCACTATCGCTGAATGAAGAGCACCTGATGGCTAGGTTCATCCAGGGAATGAACCCTTAGATACTCTAATAAAGAATGCCAAGCCAGTTTCCATGGGAATGAACGAACCCTTAGATACTCTAGTAAAGAATGCTAAGCCAGTTTCCATGGCTGCAGCAGTGTGGATGGCAAAGGATTTCGCCAAGGCCTTTGTTGTCAAGAATCCGTCGAAGCTAGCACCATCATCTTTCAAAAGATTTCTAGCTCCGGAAGGTGACTCCAAATTTCCACCACATCAAGGTCAAACCCAGGATATGGGAAGTTCCAGAATGGAAGAAAGGTCTTTTCCCTGGAAATCAATCCCCTAGAATTCAACTTCAAAAGTTCCACCCTTGAACAAAGAAGTTAAATGCTATAATTGCCAAGGATACGATCATCGCACTATGGATTGCCCAACTCCTTTTGGATCAAGGTTTTCAGGGAAGAGAAGTCAGGGACCAAGATTCTAGACTCCCACTCCTTCCTTCCAGAGTAATCAGATTCCTTTCTATCAAAATCAGGGAAACCCCAAAGGTAGACTCTCTAACTAACTCTCAGCTTCAATGCAAAGTAATGCAAGACCTCAGTCTAAGAATTGGGGAAATCAAAGAGAGAAGTTTCCAAACCAGCCGTCCACTTTCAAGGCAGTAACGCTGGATTCCTCCCTCCAGCTTTTGAGATTTAAAGGTGTAAGAACCTCCCCTTATGTCTGTATAATCATCCCCCCTTAGAAATGGAAAAAGATCTTGTTTACCCTGTTTTGGCCTAGAGAGAGGTAATTCAAAATTGATATATATTTGGATACAAAAATTCTCCTAATGTCTAAGATGAATTCCCCTAAAATAGAAGTTCAAAATGAACTTTTCCATGTGCATTAGGAATTAATTGAATATATGTATAAGGGACCTTAGCCTAAGGGTCCACATATTAAAAAAAATTTGGATTAAGGTCCAAATAAGGTTCCAGAGGACTAATAGGATTAATTCAAGTGTTGGGATGAGATAAATACAATGAATAAAAGAAAATAGCCCAAAAATGAGTAAATGCTCACATAAGATGAAGAGTTGACTGAGTACAAGGTTTATTAGTTAAAAACTAAGGTATATTAGTAAAAAAATGAGATATTTAGGTGACATGATTCATTTTTGACACCTCAGTAAGGTGGGAAACCCACTAGAGCTAGGTGCCTTCTTCATCATCATTGTTTGGCTTTTTTAATTCAAAAAAATCAAGATATTTCATCTCTCCTCTCTCCTGGTGCAAACTGGATCAAAAAGGGAGCCAAACTGATCCAAATCTTGTTCGAATTGGGTCAAACTAAATTTGGAAGGCTCTAGAATCCAATTGGACTCCGTTAGTGGCCTCCCTCACCTATAAATAGACCCTTTTTCCTTTGTATTTTCATATTGGAGCAATACCATGCTAGTAGTATCTCTAAATTAGCATATTTCTATTATCCCTCTAATTTCTTGAGACCTTTAGAGCTTCTCTCTCCTCCATCATCTCTTGGAGATTACTCTCCCTCTCTTGGTGGCCAAGGACTTGCTTGGGGGCATCACTTCTAGCCAAAGAAACAAGCCCAAATCAAAGGTAAACCTATTTGAATGGTTTTTTTTCAAATTTCTCAATGATTTTATTCTTCTCAACTCCTCTAAAGCTTGAGAAGCTTTCCAATCAATAGCCTTTTCTTCAAATCAAGCTTTCCATAGATTCATAATGTCTATTTAGATTAATGTTAAGTTTTATGCTTAATTATAATGATTTCTTTAAGAAAGTCTCTCTTTTGGAAAGATTAGTCATTCTTATGGCTAGATCCTTGGTAGGAGGATGATTCTTAATAATAATCTCTTTATCTTAACCCAAACTCTAAGCTTGACAAGCTAGAGAAAGACATTAGTTATTTTTATGATTTCAAAATCTAGAAAAAAAGATGATTAATTCTTTTAAACTGTTTATGATATAAAAAAATCATATTAACTCATCCTAAATTGAAAGAGGGTTATGCTAATATTTTTAGAAATGAGGAATGGTTATTTTATAATAATCAAGAGATTTATTCATAATTATGCTATGTATGCATAATTTAATTTTACTCTAAAAGAAGAATTCCTATCATATTTTCATTACAAGTTTTCATTTCAAATTAAAAAATTGAACATTTCCAGTAATTACAACGAAGCTCTAGCAAAATTTTCCAAAAAAGAGATAAATCTTATTTTTATGCATAATTTTAATAAAGTAAAAAGAGGAATTCCTATCATATTCTAGGCATATATATTTTTATGCTAAAAGTGGAGTTTTGAGCATTATTCAATAGTCAAGAAAATAAAGAAGGTTATGCACAAATTTTATAGAATCATTCAATGGATGTGAATGGATATAGGAATGATAAGAATGGATATGAATGGATGTAGGAATGATGTGAATGGATGTGAACGGATGTAGGATGATGTGAATGGGTGTGATATGATGTGATTGGATGTGAATGGCTGTGTATGGATATGAATTGATGTAGGAATGATGTGAATGATGTAAATGATGTGAATGGATGTAGGATGATGTGACTGGATGTGAATGGATATAGGAAAGATGTGAGTGAATGTGATATGATGTGATTTGATATAGGAATGATGTGAATGGATATAGGATTGATGTGAATGGATGTAGGATGATGTGACTGGATGTGAATGGATATAGGAAAGATGTGAGTGAATGTGATATGATGTGATTTGATGTAGGAATGATGTGAATGGATGTGAATGGATATAGGATTGATGTGAATGGATGTAGTAATGACGTGAATGGATGTAGGAATGATGTGAATGGATGTAGGAATGATGTGAATGGAGGTAGGAATGATGTGAATGGATGTAGGAATGGTGTGAATGGATGTGAGTTGATATAAGAATGATGTGATTGGATGTGACTTAATGTAGAAAATGTGGGATAATGAGAAATGACATGGAATGGGATAAAAAGAAATGACGTGGAATAATGAGAAATGACATGGAATGGGATGATGAGAAATGATGTGGAATGACGAGAGATGATGAGGAATAATGTGAAAGGATGTGGATGATGAGAAAAGATGGAAATTCTATTTGGAACTGTATTCACAGATGAAACCTATTTTTTAAAGATTGTTTTATGTCAAGAATGCTGGGGAAGCATTTTGACCATCTTGTGAATGAGGTCGTGCGGACCTAAGTGAAAAAGTTGCAACAGCTAATGGAGAGTCATGAAGGATGTCTCGCAAGGTCGGCCGACGTCTTGACCAGTCTTGGTTTGATTAAAATGGTGAGCTTTCGGTACAGTGGATGAGGGACCAAGGAAGTGGCCTATGAGTGAAGCGCTAGGTGACCTGCGAAGAAGGAGCCTAGAGGGTGCTAACTATACGGTGCTTGGGCTTTGGGTCGCCGAAGATACCCACGCATGCATTGGGGAAGAAAATGAGTTGGAGCTATTTTCTAAACACGAGCATGGATCTGGTTGATTGACCTTGCTGGTCTTCAACAAATGAGTTCATGGCTCTTTTACATGGATCTTGTTGGTTGATCTTGTTCATCCCCAACTGAGAGTCCATATGGTTTTTATGTGATTAAACTCCTAGGTACTATGGGCTAGGAACTATTTAAAAGGCCCCTGAGTGAGCATGTGGTGAGCGTTCTGGTTGCCGATGATGCCATAGGTACGCTGAGGAAGGAATGACTGAAATGGGATTTTATGGTTGGAAAGTGGAAAAGTCAGAAATTGGATCTGGATATTTTGGAGGATTATGATCAGTAATACTATGGTTTCATTTCAAGTTTTCTTTAAAGACAACTGAATCTGTAAAAGGCAATTTCATATTGGGTGTGTTAGTGGTATGTCTGAAATGTATTTTGCATGAATCCGGCTAGGGGACCTTGGAACTCTTTTCCTTTGTACCCGGGACAAAACATAACCAAATTTCTAAATGGATCCTATCAATACAGTGGTTGGGCAGTTGGCCTGGGCAATTGGCCAACCCATGGGATCGGATGGGGTCAGGCTGGACTAATGGATTCCTAAAATAAAATTCAATTCTGTTTAATTATGATAGTTGAAGTAAATCACGAATAATCCTTGTTCTGTGGAAAAGAATCAACGGTTGTGCCTCTTGATGGGGGGGAAAAAGTGTTGGTCTCTATGATCCAAGTACAAGTTCCTCCCTTGACCCGACCATGTGACTTGCGGGTTCGGTTGGAATGAAAAAGGGTAATTTAAGGCTCTTGACTACGTTAGAATAATTTTTCCTAGAGGAATCGCCTGTCTTCTGGGTGAGGGAAGTTTTTCTGGGTTTGGTTTTGAAAGAACCGAGAGATTAGTCTCTTGTCCAGATATTCGTGGGTGCCTCGATTGGGAGACCGCTGTGCGTAAGAAGTGCTACTTCCGCTGGCACCCCAGAATCCATTGCGTAGAGGGGGTAGGGATCTTTCATAAGTCCCACCTTGAGTCGTGTTGGCTCAATGTTTAGTTCCTCTTCGTCTAAGAGAGTCAAGGAACGCATGTTGACATGTATCAGTCTCTTCTGGAGTAATTGTTTAACTTTTTCCTCCTTGACCTTAGCTTCTTCTTGAGCTGGCTAGAATTTTTCCTTTGCAAGCTATTTCTGTTGTTTTAAGAGATGTTCTTGCAAGAGCATCTCTTGGGTTAGTGGTCCAAAATATTTTTTGAGTTTACTTCCATTGACATAGCCCTCCCTCTGTATGCCATCAATCATTTGAATTCAAACTGACCCCTGGGGTGTGATCTCAGACACTCAGAATGGTCCCATGCCTCGGTATTTGAGTTTCTTTTTCCTGGTGCTTCCTACACCATACATGAGGATAAGGTCTCCCGTTTCGAGTTCTTTTTGTTTTAGATTTTTTTCGAACCAATGTTTCCTGCATAGTTTCTCGACCATGAGTCCATGTGATGCTATTAGCATGGTCTCATCAAGCTTCTCTAAGTCAATTAGCCTTTCAGCTAATGCATTCTCCGTCAGGCGTTCTTGTATTGCAATCCTGAAGCTTGGGACTAGGTATTTCATAGGCATTACTGCTTCAACACCATAAGTTAGACAAAAAGGAGTGTATCCCGTCATTACCTTATATGATGTTTGATATGCCCATAGGGCTGCTGTCAGCTTATGTTCCCAGCCTGTTTGACTTGCTTCCAAGGTTTTTGTCAAGATAGTACACAATTTTTTTTTTGTATACTGGGTCCCCCTGGGTTGCATCACATCTATGGTAGCTAACACATGTATCCAATTTTCACTGAAGTCCGGAGGATAAAGTGATGCATACATTTCCATTTCCTCTTCTTCCTTGGAATTTCCCACCAAGGGCTGGCATATTTGTATAGATGTGGTCCATTTTGTTAACCGAATCACTACCATGGAGTGTGATTTCCATGTTCTCAGATCTATCTTTAAAATTTGCAAATCCCTATGTACATACACGTAATCTATCTTTAAAATTTGCAAATCCCTATGTACATACACGTAATCTAATGCCCAATCATGCACCAATCTGGATTCCCTCATGAAGAGTCTCCCCGATATTATGTCATCATATGAATCAGGTTAGCGCAAGAAGTCCATGACCACAAATGTATGATGGTAGCGAAACATAAAGAGTTTAAGTTTTGCATTCTCCATAAGTCTAATGGGCCTTGAAGATGTTTTGTCAGCCATTTTAACAATTAGATATGCTTTATAGATTGGGTTTTCCCGAGTTCTCCCAACAAGGTTTTGTGATGATGCTAACCGCCGCCCCACCATCCAGGATAGCCAGTGCGCCTGGTACTTGTTATGTGATGAATCGTGATTGTAGCATTTGTACCATCGCTTTCATAATAATGTCCCAATTGATTAATTGGTATCTTAATGACTTGGGTTTTCCTTGTGTGTCTTAAGGTTCTTTTTGCTAGAGGTGGCAGAACCTCATCTGTAGTATTGGCTGGCTTTAGTCCACACCTTCTACCCATTCTTTTATGTCTATCCATAGGGTTGGTGAATTGCGTAACAATTGCGCTAATGGCATTTGTATAGCACGACAGTACAACCTATGTCTCTGGGTTCTTTGGAGATTGAGGGTTCTTCCCAGGTGTGTGACTCGCATTCATCCATAGGGAAGGAATGGATGGACTCACCCAATGCTTTTTTCCCAAACATTCTGGACATTGTGTTTGCTTGGGATCCCTCTTCTGTTTCTTCTAGAATTGGAGTAGGTACGTCCTATTCCCTTTCCTGGTTGGCTCGTTTCATGGATAAATTGTATCCCTGACCTGGTTAGCCCTTAGCTTGGCTTCATGAAGCCGTTGGCATTCTTTGACTAAGGCCCTGGCATCTTTAAGCTTTCTTATTTCCTCATCGGCATTGGGGTATTCATTGAATCATTTAGGAGTTGTTGGTTGCTCCCTTTGCTTATCTAGGTCTAGCCCTTTGTGGTTGATCCTTTGATCCCCCTCTTCTCTCGATTGGGTGGATCTGGTGTTGATTGTATCTTCTTCGGATCCATCTTGGATTGTGACCCTTGTGTCACCTTACCCACTTTTTTCACTCTTCTCCTGCGTAGTTGCATCTGCTCAGTTCTTTCCCTTGTCTCCTAATTGAGCTTGAGCTCTTGTCAGGACATTGAGTGCTATGATATTTCTAGGTTGCACACTAATGGTTTGGATGGTGGCCTTGGCAGTAGAAATCAAACCACTTGCATGGTATGGAAAATCCTTGATCAAATGATCATTCCCACATTTAGTATAAGTGAGTACTGGCATGTCATCGGGCGTAGCAGTCACTTGTTGGGGTTGGTGCGTATGAACCATATTCTTGTTTGGGCACTCATCGGCGACTCGATGCGCCCTCCGCAGCCAAAACATTATAGCGGTCCTCTTCTTAGGTTTGAGTTCATGTCCTTGCCCTTCCACTATACTGTGGTTTGAAACATAGGTACTGGCGTGTTATTCTGTAGGACGTAGAATTCAGGTGTGACCTCCGCAGTTTCCTCATAGTACTCTCCGCTAAGTTCTACTTCACGTGCCACATCAACATCTTTTGATGGCTCTTCAATTAATACTTGATTGATTTTAGCCTGTGGTGGTTGTGGTGGTAGAACTGGTGGTGGTAGAGGTGAAGCGTCTTGTACCCGGAACATCCCCCTAGGTAAGTAGGAAGAGTTAGTTTGTCCTGCTGCTGCAAGCGACGATCTATCCAGGTGGCGCATGTAAAGCCAATGGAGCTCTAAGTGCTGGTAGCTATGTAACATTTTGGAATCTTGGATATATGCACATTGAAGTGTCATGATTCTCTAATTTTACACAGTGGGCACAATAGAGTAATGGCCTTACTCTTAATTGTGGACATTCGGTGGTAGTGTGATTCAATCTACACATAGAGCACCACGCTAATTCCCTACGAGGGTAAAGATGATTATTCCCATGCTTGGATGTGTCCCTACCCTCCTTTACCTTCAATTTCTCTAGTATAGCGTTACTGAGCTCGTCCACAATCATGTTTTTGACTTGCTTGCTCTGAGTTTCAATTTCTTGGTGACTCGAGACACGCAAAGTCGTAGTTGCTAAAGATGTTCTCACATCTTCTAGTTGTGGCAATTCTAGCATATTATCTTCATATTCAATTGCCAGTTTGCAACATGCATCAAGAACATGCATCAAGAGTAGCGGTTAGGGCTAATACCAGATAATCATGCATCTTGTGGTCTCTAACTCCTCTCCAGAGGAAGAAAGGTAATAATTGATCATCAGTTAACCTCTCTTGTAGTTGTTAGAAGTCATCTCCTGTCTATATTTATACACCAGGGCCTCTGTTGTGGGTGTGCCCGCCTTGTATAAGGTGTTTTATCATTTTTCCACACTCCTCGTATTTTTTCCTATTTTTTTTCATTTTTCCTAGTGGTGGGGGAGGGTTACCAGAGGATGCCAGGAGCACTCCAGTGTTGGCCGACTGCATACACATGAGTCGTGGGCTACTGGACTACTGGCCGACTGCAGTTTCTCAGTCGTGGGCACTTCTCTGCTGGCCGACTGCATTTATGCAGTCGTGGACACATTTTCAATAGTCGTGGGCACTTCTTATGCTGGCCGACTGCACTCCCAGGGGCATATATATAGGGCCCTTGCCCCCACCACTCATTCATTCAGTTTTCTCGGGATCTTGTGTATAGAGAAGAGTTTACACACCTATCTCTCTGTGTTTCTTGTGCTGTTTATTTTCTGCAGTCTACTTGCTCTTGTCTACCCAAGTTTGGTTATCATTTTCGCTGCATATTCTGACATGGTATCAGAGCCCTAGGCTCGAGATAGATCTTGGGAGTTTTTCTGAGCAAGAGGGGGAGCGTTAGGTTGCTGATTGGTGGACTGTTTTAGGCTGAACGGGAAGAGAAGGTGCAAGAGGAAGGCGGGCTAAGGTGCTGGACAGCCACTTGTAGGTTTTCAGATTTTTTTCCTCACCCACCCACCCTTTCAGGTTACTCTCCGCGATGGCAGATTTACTAGAGATGGCTGAGAAGCACGTGAAGATTCCGACTCTCCCCACGTTCCCAGTGGATCGTCAGTTGGACGGGTCCAATTACGGCATCTGGAAGGTCACGATGGAGTCAGTGCTGGAGTCATATGACCTTGCTGATTTTATCATCATAGGGGTTCCACGGCCGGAAGCTAAGGAAGGGGAGTTACTATCGACGAGGAAGGACCGAGAGGCACAGGCACACATGTGGGATCGTGTCAACACCAGGGTCCGGCTGTTTATTTTCCTCAATCGCACACCACAAGTGATCAATCATGTGAAGCACATGATGCTGGCGAGAGGCATATGGGAGCACTTGGCTTCTTTGTATAACAGGGTATCACCCATGAAGCGGATCTCCTTGGAAGTGCAGATGCAGCTTATGAACCCTACGAAGTCTTCGACGATGCAGGAACACATTAACAAGCTGCAGGCCTTTCAGCAGGAAGTCCTACAAGCTGGGAAAGAGATATCATCTGAAGACATGGCCATCACTTTGTTGTCCCACTTGCCTGGTCAGTATTCTGCTTTCTATTCCTCGTTGATTACGAGTGGCAGGCTCAGCACCATAACCTGGGGGAGGAGCTTGTGCCAATGGTCTTCGACCAAGAGGAACGTTTCACAAACCCTCCTCACTGCGGAGGTTTGGAGGCCTTAACTGGCCAACGGTCGAAAGGCCGGAACAACAACAAGGGCAAAGGGAAGGCTTCACCGGAGAAGTCTTCTGAGAAGAAGCCTGCTGAAGGCCGAAAGATCTTGTAATGATTGTGGCGAGAAAGGCCACTATGCAGGTGAGAGAGAGAGAGTGACAATGACACGGTGTGTGGGTACAATAGTGTACCTCTTTTTGGTTTTTTGGATAGGTATATAGTACATAGAGTACAATGCCCGGCGGGCAGCAGGCCCAATGTGGTCAGGTACATTGCCCTTTATTTCCAACATGATCCTTAGATTGGCTATCCTCAGAACCATCATCAATGACATCCCCTTCCCACTCTGGCCGTGACCTTTGTTTGGGCATTAGTGTCATGGTTGTGGACAATGGAGGCTCCTCATTTGTTGATTTCTTACCCTTTTTCTTCTTGGGGGCCGGTGCCAAGCTTCTTGCCCTTCTTTGCTACTGCATTCAATCCACATTAGAACTTTGAATTCCCAAAAAATAAGCTTCATAGTTCATATAAATGATCTACTGTACACAATGAAACGTACTCTAAAACTGCTCTGCCTCCTCTGGAGGAAACTCCTCCTCTGGGTAGTCTATCCACCATGGGCACAATATCTATGTGTCCTTGCCCCAAAGCTCGTTGATCCACTCTTCTATCTCCTCTATCTCAGACTATACCCATGCATCTCAAGGGTGCTCAGGAATATATACCCGATCACACACACTACTTCTCCAACACCTAATACATAAACATAATAAAGTCTAAGAAACCAATACAATAAGAATAAAAACTTCTCCACCACGCAAGGTGAAAAAATAAAATAATAGTATTGTGGCATGCCACTACATACCTGTACAAGAGGCATCGTGCTGTGCACGACAGCAGGTGTGGTTGGTTGAGATCCAAAAGGTGGCACGCAAGGTGAGTCTTCTTGTAAGATTTTGTGTCATTGTGTTCAACATATGAATGGTAGTGACCCTGGAAATTTTACATGCATATAAAACAAGGAAAATGATGACATATACAATATTTGTTTATACCAACAAGTACTCTACCTCCTCCTCCTCAAGGAATTGGATCACTCTGCAAATCACTTTGGGAACCTTCTCTCTTTCAACTAGATTGGTTTTTGCCCATTTTTGCCATGCTTTGAATCGATGGTTGCCATCCTATAGACAACAAACATCTTCCCAACCATGTGTTGCCATCCTTCCGTCTCCTCTAGTATCATGTCAAACTCAGCTAACAATGATAGGTTGTGTGAAGACGACCGACTACACTTTAATGGTCAAATGAAAAGGGCTCTTTTCTAGGGAATCCCTCAGAGATAATGAATTCCCCCATTGTTGATTGGTATGTGCTCTCCTCCATGCTTTTGATTAACCCCTCAATGGAATCCTCGTTTTCATATGGATTTTTGGGTTTGCAAGGAGGCGACAAAGTGGCACTCTAGGAAGGCACTTATGATTATCGACCAACTGGTCCTCCACCCAATTTGTGGAGATGTGTCGATCAACCACTTGGCCGAAACCCTCTTTTCCGGACTTCTCTTCTTCAACAACTGTGGCACTACTACTAGCCACACATTGTTGGTGGGCGTTGAAGAATTAGCCCCCAAAGTCAACTGCAATTGAGAGGTGTTCATTACATCACTTGATGTGGTCACACGATTGTCGACAGGCACTGAAGAACTAGCCCCCAAAGTAAATTGCAATTGAGAGGTGTTCATTACCTCGCTTGATGTGGCCACTTGTGATATGTCGACGTCTTGCAATATTGCGATCTCATCTTGATTTTCGGTGAACCCCTTTAATTGCAAATGAGTATGAGGAGGCATTTTAGCTTGAAAGATGCTGCGTCGAGTGTTGATGAAATCCGAGGCACCCTTTTGTTGCGTGGAGTGTTCAAGAGGAATGAGGGGGCAGCGTGAGAATTGTTTCAATGGAATGAAGGGGCGGTGTGAGGACGCATTGAGGATTGAGGGGGGTGCGAGGAAGTGTTGAGGGAGGAGAGGGGATGTGTTGATGAAAGGCGTGATGAGGGAGGGCTCATAAAGGGCTTTATGAGCCCTCCTCTATTTAGCCATTGGACAGCCCCAGAGGCCACACCACATGGCATGCATTGCGTGCATAGCATGCACATGCCATGCGACATTGCCACGTGTAATGCTCCAGCTCGGGCATTACACGTGGTTGCGATCGTGGTGGGCATTACATGTGGCATGCCACATGGACTGTGCAGTCCACCACATGGCGTGCCACATGTAATGCCCGACCACTTGCATTACATGTGGGATACCATGTGGACTACTGTACTTTCCACATATGATGCCCAGGTTCAGGCATTACACGTGGTTGCCACCCACGTTTGATGCCCTAACTTGGGGCATCACGCGTGGCATCTGCCATGCAGAACTTTTGTCCACATAGGCAAAGGAGAGAGAGAGAGAGAGAGAGAGAGAGAGAGAGAGAGAGAGAGAGAGAGAGAGAGAGAGAGAGAGAGAGAGAGAGAGAGAGAGAAGA
>NC_141061.1:10157349-10159849 GCF_041138505.1 Cibotium barometz
GTGCAAAGTTTTTACAAGAACAAGTAGCTCCCCACTCATTCTATGGATTTCAAGCTATAGTAAATATTGGGTCCCGAAGTGTTGCATGTCCCTCTCGAGGCAACCTCTAATCATGAGGGGGAGGAGTTCTATATACTTGAGGACTCTCTTTGAGCTAATTCTCTGCAATGGTTGATGCTTCATTGAACTCAAACCCACAACCAATAGCCATCTTAGATAGCTCACTTAGAGCACTTCCAACTTAGACTAATGTGATAGATTTATGCATCCCCTTTCAAGATAACAACAAAATGATGCATCGGGCTCATCCACTATTGTAAGAGGAGACGGTAAGAGCATTTTGGAATACCTTTGGAGCATGAAGAAGGGAAACACATTAACAAAGATTTTGTTGAATGTCAAAGAGGTTATCAAGGCCGTGGAGATTCCTAGGCAATATAATGGTGATATTGCATTTGAGTTCCCACTAACCGTGGAAACACATTCAGGAATGGACTCCATGAAGCAAAAGTATGATCCTCACTCTGGTGGTCAAAGTATTAAACCTCTAACATTGCCTTCCCTAGAGTATGTTGGCCAGAGAAGCCATTGCCTAGGTAGTTTGAATTGTGTGAATGAACTTTGCCTATGTTTGAAGAACCACAGAGTGTCAAATACATCACATTTTAGTGAAATCATGCTAAAGGCACTCACCACCATTAGAGAGGAGTGCAAGAATGCATATGGAAAGCTCCTTTGTCGGTACTGCTAAGTGCCGATGATGTGCATTGAATTGCTATATCTATTATGTGATGCCCTCCTCCGATGAGACGATGAGTAGATTAATGATACACATCAGCTTCCATCAACATAATGTACTAACTGATAGGACAAGGCATATCAAAGGCACTAATTGATAGGACAATGAAAATGGTGTCTAGGGTGCTAGGGGTGGATTGCAATGTTGGGGCAAGGAAGGTACAAATGTGTGTGGCCAAAGAAATCGTAATGGCAGCACTAGTGTGCAAGAAGGTGGTTCCTCACATTTCATTGGGGAACAAGAGTTCATCAACATTGCAGAGGAGATGGGACCACTGTTGGAAGATAGCTGATAGGCTAATCTGGTTGGGCAATTATGTTTCTGTGAAAGCGTTACTAAAATCTAGATAAGTAAAGTGTAAAATTTGAACAATTTGATTTTTAGGTTTTGGAGGTTAGTCACTACATCCCGACAAGGGCCTTCAAAGGAGAGCTTTGGCTTGGATGCACTTCCAAAGCTGAAGCAAGAGTGCACTTACAACTTCTTCCATGGAAGCAGGTTCTCGGGTCAAGGGGTCCTCAGGTGAGAAGTGCTATGTTTTCAAGATGTCCACCATTGGACCCGCTTAAGGGTTGGATTTGGGGTGAATTTAATGCGACAGACCGGCTCTGGTGACTTGCGACATGCATGGATACAGTTCGACCACACCCAACGAACATCAAATTGGGTGACCATGGCCTATCGTGTGTCTAATCCAAGGTAGCATATTACCAATGTAGAGTATTAAGGTAGTTAGAGCTGGTCAATTGTGTTACCTCATAAATGACTAGAGTTTTTCATGCAGCATGCAGGATCTTCTAAACGATTGCAACATGTGAAATGAAAGAGGAGGATATGGAGGCCCAATGTTTGTTATGGGAACACATTAATAAAGTGATGGAAATCCATGGTTGTGAAAGGGTAGATTTCTTTGGTTTCAGGGTAGACGAGGCTCAAGCTAACTGGAATCCAGTTCGACATGTGTTCATCAATGGTGGAAAAAATAATGTCCTGACGATAGGGAGAGGTCTTGCCTATTTTATTAGGAGTAGAGATGGGTTTCCCACACAACAAAGTATGTGTGCATTATGTCTCAAGGAGAGCATAAAGCAATGTGCAAGAAGTGGCGCATGGATCCTACCAATGAAGCTGCATCAGTGGAGGCTTGATTGATACGTCAATGGTGGCACAATGTGATGGATAGGAATATGTCAGCAATGGACTCTTGGTTGAGTTGGTGGGAGGTGCGCATGGCACATTGGGGTTTAGTCATTTGATAACAATAGAGAGAAGTAATAATGATCCAAATACCCCAAGAAAAAACCTAGCAGAAAGCAAGCATGGAAGTTGGCTGGCAGGGGAAGGATATAGATGCAAGATTTCTCTTTATAATGCATGTACTACCAATATGGAAAATGCAATTTTGCAAAGCTCAAAGATAGTGTCTTACTCTCAAGGCAAGCACATAGAGAGAGGACCAAGCTTGGAGAAATGTTAACCCAATTCTAGGGTTAACAAGAGCTACCGCCATTATCTTACATCAAAGAGTCACGGTAGATACACCAAAGGGTCATACATTTAAGATATGAAGCAATAGTGTCCAAAGCTATAACTTGGAGGGGCGCCCATAATGGTGTGACGGAGTATTAATGGTTATTCCTGCTTCAAGAGCGTGTGATAGCAAGTTAGGATGAAGTTGTAAGTGATGTACTTCATGGATAT
>NC_141061.1:10169849-10182349 GCF_041138505.1 Cibotium barometz
TATTGCTCAATGGATTGAGGCCATTGATGCCTCGGTGGCCCCTTCTCTGCATAGCCTCGCCAGACTACGTCATCTGCTTCCTCCGCCACCCCGACGGTAAGGGTCACCTCCTCGTGCTGCGCTTGGCTCCAACACAACCACCCCACTGATCACAATCCACTGCTCTCTCTCTCTCTAACACACACACACACATTAATCAACAATAAAAAAAACGGCTTACCTCCTCCTCCTCCTCCTCCTCCTCCTCGTGTTCTCCACGCCAGCGAGAGAGAAGAAAAACGTTTTTTTTCTCTCTTCTATTCTCTCAAGAGGGTACCAACGGGTGCTAAAACTACCCACCCCTTCATTTCTTTAATTTGAAATTTTTTATTTCTACCCACATTAAGGTCTACAAAGTCGTTCTCTTCCCCTCGATCTCTCTCTTCTCTCTACCCACTTACATACAACCTCTTCTGCCTACAAAATAATATTAATCGTCTCATCATTCCCATGCAATTGCTTCCACCAATGGACAACATCGACCATCATAATGCATGCAAATACCATGACACTCCACACACATATGCTTCCAAATACCATGAAAATGCACCTAAAATAACCACAATTAATCCTATTTAACCCTAAAAATTGCTAAAAATGGCTTCAATCCAGGGGTCATCATTCCCGGATGGTAGCAACGGAAGTAGCTTCCTCTTGGGCGGGGCACGGTTTCTCACTCGGGGCCTTGCCCTCGAATGTCCGGGCATGAGACTAAGCTGGTGGTCATTCCGAAAACCGGAACCGGGAAAATTTTTCATGCCCGAAAAATGGGGACGATTCCACCATTTTTATTTTCTTAACGAATTTTTCTAATGAGGTCAAGGTACTGAACTAACCTTCATCTGATTAAACCAGATAGAAGGGAAACTATTACAGACTTAACTTGAAGGAATCAACGCTTTTTTCCTACTTGAATCAAGCACAGCTATTGATCTATTCATTTGAGAAGTCTTCAGGTTATTATTTAACTATTTGATTTCTGAGCGTTATTCTATTAATCAATTTATTTATTTAAACTCTATTGATTCCGGCCTAAACCCATTCGGCCCATGGGTTAGCCACCGCCCAACCACTAGAATTGGTAGAACCAGACAAGTACTTACCCATAATTGAATGCCTTTTTTAACTTTTGCTTTAGAACCAGAATTGAATGCCTTTTTTAACTTTTGCTTTAGAATATGGATACGCACACACTTCTCTTTAAACTTTAACTTTTAAAACAATCCATTGACAAGCAATCATTGGTTACAAATGTCATAACTCAAAATTTCCATTCAATCCTTGTTTCTCACAAAACAGTATCACTCTGGACTCTCTGTTGAGACCAGCAGGTCAGCAACAAGATCCAATAACAGATTACAATAATTTTTCTCGTCATCATACACATATATATATCTTCCACGACATACGCATGGGTGTCCTAAGCACCGCGAGCCCGTGCATCTCGCCTGGTCAGAACCCTCCAGGATCCTCCTTATATCTTCCACGATATACGCATGGGTGTCCTAAGCACCACGAGCCCGTGCATCTCGCCTGGTCTCAGAACCCTCCTTGGGTGTCCTGGCACTTCACTCAGGGACCGCTTCGTCGGCCCTCGCCCATCGTACCAAAAGCACACCATTTTACACCATACCCAGGCTGGGGCAGGTTTTTGCCGTGTGAGCCGTCCTTTGAACACTCCCGCTAGTTGTTGCAACCGAGCTTCCCTTAGAAAAACACATATACCAAATACTCTCTCCAGCATTCTGGCGTAAGATAGTCCTTTAAGAAAACAGGATTTCTATGCAAGTTTTCAGTTTTGATTTTTCTTTTAAATACAATGGGTATATCTTAAATCCGTATCCCAATACTTCTAGATCACAGGTCTAGATTCCCATGCAGAATTCCTCGAATTCTGTAATCTTGATCCTCAGATCAAAATCAAAGGTCTCAACTTAGTTTCAGATTCGATGAGTGATTTGAGTGTATATTACTGAACTGGTCACATCGTCTTTTCTTGAAACTGATGAGGGAGATTAAGTCTCGGTCATAGTCTGATTCAGGGTTCAAATCTGGAAAGGTTCTCCCTAAACTATCTTTATTGAAGGGTAATATTTCAATTATTACTTTATTGAATTTCATTCATTGAGTATTTTGCTTAACTGAATTCAAAACTAATCTCACGAATTGCTATGAGGAATAATTTACTCATTTATCTAAAATTTTAATTTTGATAGTTTTTTTTAAATTTTCTCATTAACACCCTAGAGAATATGAAACGGTAGAATTTTCCTTCACAGAGTATTTACTTATTCATTTACCAATATTCATGGGATTTAAACATAGGATTAAAGAGAACTCTTATTTTGATAATGTAAAAATTCTGTATGCATCTATTTATGCGTAAAATCCAACTTCTATGGAAATAACACTTTTATAATAAAAAAATTCTTTTATGCATCATTTTATGTGTAAAAATCAATATTGATGAAAGTAACACTTTTATAATTTTAAAAAAATCTTTTATGTATCATTTTATGCATAAAAATTAATATTGGTGAAAGTAACACTTTTAGAATTTAAAAAAAATCTTTTATGCATCATTTTATGCATAAAAATCAATATTGATGAAAGTAACACTTTTATAATAAAAAACATTCTTTTATGCATCATTTTATGCATAAAAATCAATATTGCTGAAAGTAACACTTTTAGAATAAAAAAAGTTTTTTTATGCATCATTTTATGCATAAAAATCAATATTGGTGAAAGTAACACATTTAGAATTAAAAAAAATTCTTTTATGCATCATTTATGCATAAAAATCAATATTGGTGAAAATAGCACTTTTACAATAAAAAAATTCTTTTATGCATCATTTTATGCATAAAAATCAATATTGGTGAAAGTAACACTTTTAGAGTAAAAAAAATTCTTTTATGCATAAAAATCAATATTGATGAAAGTAACACTTTTAAAATATTTTTTAATGCATTATTTTATGCATAAAAATCAATATTGGTGAAAGTAACACTTTATGAATAAAGAAATTCTTTTATGCATAAAGATCAATATTGGTAAAAATAACACATTTATAATAAAAAACTTCTTTTATGCATCATTTTATGCATAAAAATCAATATTAATGAAAGTAACACTTTTATGATAAAAACATTCTTTTATGCATCATTTTATGCATAAAAATCAATGTTGATGAAAGTAACACTTTTATAAAAAAAAAAAAAATTATAATAAAAAAATTCTGTTATGCATCATTTTATGCATAAAAATCAATATTGAAAGTAACACTTTTACAATTAAAAAAATTCTTTTATGCATCATTTTATGCATAAAAATCAATATTAATGAAAGTAACACTTTTATAATAAAAAAATTCTTTTATGCATCATTTTATGCATAAAAATCAATATTGATGAAAGTAACACTTTTATAATAATAAAAATATCCAATATGCACCGTTCTATGCATATAATTTAAAGCTAATGAAAATCACTCTTTTATAATAAAAAATAACCAATATGCATCTTTCTATGCATAGAATTTAAATCTAATGAAAATCACTCTTTTATAATAAAGAAATAACCAATATGCATCTTTCTATGCATAGAATTTAATTTTAATGGAAATAACACTTTTATAATAAAAATATTTCTACTATGTATTTTTCTAAGCATAGAATGAAAATATCACTTTTCGAATACACAAACGATGGGGATTACTCTTTTTGAATAATAAAAGATAAAACTTATTTCACAAATTTTAAGAAAATTTTGCCATAACCTCCTTTGTATGGCTGACCATTTTTCAGTTTTTCCTATCTTAATTTACTTAAAAATTATCCCCAAATGGTTTAAAGCATTCTAAAAACTAATCAATTTTCACTTTTAAAAGAGAAACAATATGAAAAGTTTAATTCCAACAATTAGATTACTTATCTAGGATAAAGAAAGGCTGAATTTAAGAATGAGAGGGGGACAAGGCATAGCATCAATTTACCATTTTAAAGATAACAAAAAATTAGAAAACCATTAAAAGAATAAGAAAAAGTAGGATTTCTAACTTACATGAAATTTTGGGAGCTTTCCTTTGGCTTGATGGTTTGAGGGATCTACTCTTGTTTGCAACAAGAGTGGCCACCAATTCTTTAGAAGAGGGAATGGTCAAAAACTAATGAATTATTAAGAAATTCACAGTTTCTGACTCTTGGGGGAAGGAGTAGAGTAACAGTGTATAAAACACTATAAAGCTTCAACAAAGGGGAAGGCTTCTATTTATAGGAAAAAGCGAGCTTCTAACCAAGCAAACTGATTCTAGAATTTTCCAGATCATTTTGGTCAATTTTTGACCATTTTTGGGTCAGTTTAGCTTACTTTTTGGAACTAGACTTGAATTAGGAGAGAGGAGAGATGAAATATCTCAATTTTTGGGAATTTAAAACTCCACGACACATGTGAAATAGGCGCCTCCTTCATGAGGGGGAATCCCCACTCTGAGGTGTCAAAAATTCATTTTTTTAGTATTTCCTTTGGTCCTTAGTCCACTCTTCATCTTATGTGAGTATTTACTCATTTTTGGGGGGATTTTCTTTATTTCTTCTATTTATCTCCTCCTACATTTGGATGAATTTGATTGGCCCCTGAGAACCTTAATCTAAAATTTTTCGAAAATCTGGGCCTTTTGATGAACAGATTATAACTGATTTCTAATGCACCTTCTGAAAATCTTTTTGAACTTCTGTTTTGGGGGAATTTATTTTAATAAGAAGAGATATTTTTCCATTCAAAAATATCTAAAATCTGAATAATCTCTCTCTAGAGAACATTTTCTCTCTCTAGGCCAAAACAGGTAGAAACAAGATCTTTTATATTTCTGAAGAGGGATTTGATTACAGGCGAAGATATTGGACATCTTGAGAGGCTGGGGGGAGGAATCTTACATTCTCTCCCACTTGAAAAATGCGAGATTTCCTCATCTCGCAAACTGGGGATAATCCCGCAACAGTTCGGCTTCTTTCTCCCACGTGGCATCTTCAAAAGGATAGAACTTCCATTTGACTCAGAATTCTGTTCATGAGAACCTTTTCTTGAACATCAAGGATTTCTTCAAGTTGGAGTTCCATCTGCCCTTGGGTTGAAGAAGTTAAGATTTCATCATCAAGCACATGATTCAGGCTTGGTATATACTTTTTAAGAAGGCTGACATGAAATACATTATGTACTTTGAGATGAGGAGGCAGAAGAAGCTCGTAGGCTAAGTCACCTACTTTCTTTGTAATCAGATATGGCCCATAATATCTGGGGATAACTTCTTGTACTTCCTAAGAGATAGAGAACTTCTTTTGGGGCGTACTCGAATGAAGACCATATCTGCTTCTTTGGATTTTATGTCTGTCCTCTTCTTATCTGCATACTGCTTCTGTCTATCCTGGGCAGCTTTTATATCTTTGCGAATTGACTGCATCTGCTGCTCCATGTCATCAAGCATCTGTCTGGACATCTCGACCCTAATCAATGTGTCGGCAGACCAAGTTAATGGAGTTAAGCAATCTTGTCCATACAGAGCTTTGAAAGGGCTCATCCTTATACTTCTGTGATAAGAAGCATTGTAGGCGAACTCGACTAGGTGCAGATAGCTTAGCCACTTCTTGGGTTCCTTGCCATAGCATGACCGAAGTATATCTTCGATTACTGGTTTACCCTTTCTGTTTGACCATTGGTCTCTTGCTTTCCTGCATAAGTAGGGTAGCAAGCAAGGAGGCTTTTCTGCTGAGAGGATCTGCTACCACATTTTCTTTGCCTGGGCGGTACTTGATTTCTTTGCCTGGGTGGTACTTGAACTCAATTCAACTCCTGTGGAGTTTTTCTTTCCTGCATAAGTAGGATAGCAATAGGGCCAAAGAATCTATCCTGCATGATCTTCTCTCTTGCTTTAATAATCAAAGGATTTGACACTACAGTAATTGCAAGCAAGGAGGCTTTTCTACTGAGGGCATCTACTACCACATTTTCTTTGCCTGGGCGGTACTTGATTTCAAAATCAAATTCCTGCAGGGTCTGCATCCACCTTCTTTGGCGCATGTTGAGGTCCTTTTGAGTGAAGATCCACTTTAAGCTCTGATGATCTGTCATCAAAGTGAATCTTTGACCCAGTAGGTAATGCCTCCATAACTTCAGGGCATATACTACTGAAAGTAGTTCTAGGTCGTGGACAGCATAATTCCTCTCATGCGTTCTGAGTTTTCGGGATTCATAGGTCACTGCATGACCTTCCTGTATGAGTGCACCTCCCAGGGCAAAACCACTGGCATCAGTTACTACCTCAAAGGGTAGAGAGAAATTTGGCAGCTTCAAAACGGGATTGGTTACCAAGGTGGTCTTCAGCTTATCAAAAGCACTCTGGCACACACCTGGCAGACCATTGAAACGGAATATTCTTCTTGAGAAGATTAGTCAGGGGGGAAGCTATGAGAGCATACTTTGGTATAAAAATTCTATACCAACCAGTCAATCCCAAGAATCCCCTGACTTCTTTCACCGTCTTTGGTTTAGGCCAATCTATGACTGCTTGGACTTTTACGGAATCTGGAGAAAGTCCATCTTTGGATACCAAAAAGCCCAAGTATTCAACATGGTCGGCAAAGAAAGTGCATTTTCTCTTTTTTGCAAAGAGTTGGTGCATCCTGAGAATCTCAAGAACTTTTTTGACATGAGCTTCATGGTCAGCTGCATTCTTTGAGTAAATCAGAATATCATCAAAGAAAACAAGAGAAAATCATCCAAGTATTCTCTGAGAATGTCCTGCATTAAGCAATTGAATGTAGCTAGGGCATTTGTCAATCCAAACGGTATGATAGTGAATTCATAATGCCCATACCGAGTATTGATGGCTGTCGTCGGGATATCTCGCTCATTAATCTTGATCTGATAATACCTTGATTTGAGATCTATCTTTGTGAAGATATGGGCTCCACTTAGCCTGTCCAGAAGCTCATCAATTCTGGGGATAGGATACTTATTCTTAACTGTTTAGCTGATTGAGACCTTTGTAGTCCACACAGAGTCTTAGCGTTCCATCTTTCTTTTTTTGAAAGAGAACTGGCGCACCCCAAGGTGAAACACTAGGTCTTACAAACCCTTGTTCTAACAACTGTCTATGCTGTTCCTTAAGTTTGACGGCTTCAAGAACTGGCATTTTGTACATGCGCAGGGCTACTGGCTGAGCTCCGGAGGGGGTAAATTCTATCACATGATCTACTTCCCAAATTGGAGGCATCTCTGTTAATTCTGCTGGGAATAAATCATCGTAATCACTTAACCATTCAGGTTCTTTAGCTTTTAACTTTGAGTCTACTGGATTCATTTTGACAACATAAATGCACTGCTTCTTTCTAAGTTCTTTTAGTAACTTAGAAGCCTATACTAACTGAAGACTTGGGGATCTTGAAATTTCGGTTCCTTAAACTTTATTTCTGTGAAGGTCACAGAAGGAAATGGTTCCATAATGACAGTGAATGTCAGCTTGATTTTTGTGGAGCCAATCCATTCCAAGGATCTCGTCGAAAACTCCCAAAGGTATAACTCTGAAACTGACACTGAGTTAAATTCCCATATAGATTGAACTGAATACGATCTGTCTCAAGGTGAGTGAAAAGAATCTTGCCAATTCAACTTGCATAGGTTTTCCTGATTTCTGATCTAAGACTAGCTTACGCAAGCATCCAGGGGAAATAAAAGAATGAGTACTGCCTGAATCAATCAAAAGCTTAAAAGGCTTACCCTGATACTCAGCTGGAGTATGGATGACGGAGAATTGAGTACTGCCTGAATCAATCAAAAGCTTAAAAGGCTTACCCTGATACTCAGCTGGAGTATGGATGACAGAGAATTGACAGTTTAGCCCTTGGTTTTTAATTGCTGCATAAATCTGTCCTCTTTCTTCTTCCACTACTTCTGCTATTGTGACTACTCTGGCTACTGCAGTCTGACATGGAACTCTTTCTCGTTGGTTGCCCCAGTTCTGGAAAGGAGTTCTGAGGCTACTCTAGACAGAGGCAGACGGCTGAGCTAGAGTTCTCCTGGGATTTCCCTGATTTGGGCGAGATGGTTGACTCATAGGAAGGGGCTGGTCTCTGCATTCTTGGTCCTTGACTTCCCTATCCCCTTGACATGGCAGGAGTCAGGCAATCTTTCAACTGGTGACCAGAACCCTGGCATCCAAAACACCGATTCTCACTTCTGAGCTCATCCCTCTGAATCCTTGAAAGAGGTGGGGCTCCTGAGAAAGTGTTCTGGGGGAAGGGTCTTCCTTCAATTCTGAATCTTCCTGCATCCTGATTCTGAATTGGGCCTTGCTGCCTCTTGGGGGGAGGAAAGTTTGAAATACTTCCCGGGGTTTGAAATCTTTTAAAATTAGAGGGTGCAGGCTTTGGCGGGCCTCAGCAACAAAGGCTTTGGCAAAGTCCTTTGCCATTCTTATTGCTTCGGCCATTGAGATAGGTTTGGCATTCTTCACGAAGGTGTCCAATGGCTCGCTCATTTCTCGAATGAACCTGGCCATCAGTTGCTCTTCATCCAATTGTGGAGAATATTTGAGGAGAAGGGTAAAAGCTTGATGGTACTCTTCAATTGTCCGGCTATCCTGCTTTAGTTCCAAGAACTCATTCATTTTAGTTTCAAGGAAGCCCGAAGGACAAAACCTCTTTTTAAGGTAAGCTTTAAGATTGGTCCAGGTTTGGGTATTCCGGTCAAGAAGGTTAGTCTCGCAGTGATTCCTCCAAGCGACCCTAGCCGTTTCCACAATCTTTAACCTGACGAGAGCCATCTTGCTTCTCTCATTGTAGCCAGTTACATCAAAGTATTCCTCCATTGTCTCAATCCACTTTTCCACTACTTCACCTAACTGCTCTCCTTCACCCTTATTGAAGGGACCAGGTTGGGATCTGTGTAGGGCTTTTCGAACATCCGGATCTAACTCTTTGTCATTGGTTAGAGGATCCGGTTGCCTTGCATGGGCCGCGCGCCTCATGACTCTGACAAAACGAGATTTTCATCAACTTAACTTTGACAACGGATTTATGATTATTTAATTTTTATGATTTATTCTTTAAACAGATTATTATTTCATCATACATCATGAAACAAGATTTACTCTGAAAATTTTATTAACCATATTCACAATCATGAAAACAATTTGGAATTTTTTTACAAAATATCGTTTATAATCAAAAGTTTTCGATATATAAATAGAGCATCACGGCTCCCAAAATCACTGTCTCAATCGTATACGCATAAAGGAGCAAAACTACGAAGGAGACATGCCATGGTACACACGATTCATTACAGAAAGAGGTGCTGTAATTCTACTTCTAGGGATAAAGTGGCTAAGAAGCCTAAAAATTTGGCATGAAATTCTGAAGTTCCTGGGTGAATGATCAAAGAGTTGTACATGCTTAACAAGCCCTAGCCTTATCAGAATCATGGCTAAGGAAATATTTTGCCTGAGCCTCTAACGCTGACTGGTACTCACATCAATACATCGTCCTCCACAGAACCACATATACCGACATTGCTCAAGAGGATCAAGAAAGTAAAGACTCTCAAAATGATGTGCGAGTCTCACTCTACTTACTCGGGTCATAGCAGAGTTGATGAGGTGCTCGAATGCAAAGGCTATCATATCCTGTCTCTGGGAGAGTTCAGGAATGCCAGATAGATTCGGGGTATCCATCTATAAATTTCCAATTCAATTTATGAGTTTTTTAAATTTTTGAAGTTCATTCAACATTATTTTCCATATTTACTTTAAAATTTTAAGTAATTTTTGTTACTGTTACGTAAATTTACAACAGCGCTCTGATACCAACTATGAGATCCCACTGTCCCCTCTGCGCACCGGATTCCCGGATGGTAGCAGTAGCAGGCGGAAGTAGCTTCCTCTTGCACAAGGCAGGGTTTCTCACTCGCGGCCTCACCCTCGAATGTCCGGGGACGAGACTAAGCTGGTGGTCATTTCCAAAAACCGAAACCGGGAAAATTTTCCATGCCTAGAAAACGGGGATGATTCCACCATTTTTATTTTCTTAAAGAATTTTTCTAACGAGGTCAAGGTACTGAACTAACCTTTATCTGATTAAACCAGATAGAAGGGAAACTCTTATAGACTTAACTTGAAGGACTCAACGCTTTTTTCCTAATTGAATCAAGCACAGCCGTTGATCTATTCATTTGAGAAGTCTTCATGTTATTATTTAACTATTCGATTTCTAAGTGTTATCCTATTAATCAATTTATTTATTAAAACTCTACTGATTCTAGCCTAACCCCATTCGTTAGCCACCGTCCAACCCCTGGAATTGGTAAACTCAGACAAGTACTCACCCACCCATAACTGAATGCCTTTCTTAACTTTTGCTTTAGAATACAGGTACGCACACACTTCTCTTTAAACTTTAACTTTTAAAATAATCCATTGACAAACAATCATTGGTTACAGATGTCATAACTCAAAATTTCCATTCAATCCTTGTTTCTCACAAAACACTATCACTCTGGACTCTCCGTTGAGACCAACAGGTCAGCAACGAGATTCAGTAACAGATTACAATAATTTTTCTCGTCATCATACACATATATATATCTTCCACGACATATGCATGGGTGTCGTAAGCACCGCGAGCCCATGCATCGCCTGGTCAGAACCCTCCAGGATCCTCCTTAGGTGTCCTGGCACTTCACTTAGGGACTGCTTCGTCGGCCCTCGCCTATCGTATCGAAAGCACACCATTTTACACCATACCCAAGCGGGTCAAGACCTTGGCAGGTTTTTGCCGCGTGAGCCGTCTTTTGAACACTCCCCGCCGCCAGCTGTCGCAACCGAACTTCCCTTAGAAAAATATATATACCAAATGCTCCCTCTAGCATTCTGGCGTAAGACAATCCTTTACGAAAATAGGGTTTCTATGCAAGTTTTCAGTTTTGATTTTTCTTTTGAATACAATGGGTATATCTTAAATCCGTATCCCAATACTTCTTGATCACAGGTCTGGATTTCCAAGCAGAATTCCTCGAATTCTATAATCTTGATCCTCAAATCAAAATCAAAGGTCTCATCTTAGTTTCAGATTCGGTGGGTGATTTGAGTGTATATTACTGAACTGGTCACATCGTCTTTTCTTGAAACTGATGAGGGAGATTAAGTCTCGGTCATAGTCTGATTCAGGGTTCGAGTCTGGAAAGGTTCTCCCTGAACTATCTTTCTTGAAACTGATGAGGGAGATTAAGTCTCGGTCATAGTCTGATTCAGGGTTCGAGTCTGGAAAGGTTCTCCTTGAACTATCTTTATCGAAGGGTAATATTTTAATTACTACTTTACTGAATTTCAATTACTACTTTACTGAATTTCATTGAGTATTTTGCTAATCACGAATTGCTATGAGGAATAAATTACTCATTTATCTAAAATTCCGATTTCGATAGTTTTTCTGAATTTTCTCATTACCATCCTAGAGAATATGAAACGGTAGAATTTTCCTTCACAGAGTATTTACTTATTCATTTACCAATATTCACGGGATTTAAACATAGGATTAAAGAGAACTCTTAAACATAGGATTAAAGAGAACTCTTATTTTTATATAAAAATTCTGTATGTATCTATTTATGCATAAAATCTAACTTCTATGGAAACAACACTTTTATCTAAAAGAAAATCCTTTTATGCATAAAAATCAATTTTGATGAAAGTAACACTTTTATAATAATAAAAATTCTTTATGCATCATTTTATGCATAAAACTCAATATTGATGAAAGTAACACTTTTATAATTAAAAATAATTCTTTTATGCATAAAAATCAATATTGGTGAAAGTAACACTTTTAGAATTAAAAAAATCTTTTATGCATCATTTTATGCATAAAAATCAATATTGATGAAAGTAACACTTTTATAAATAAAAAAAATCCTTTTATGCATCATGTTATGCATAAAAATCAATATTGGTGAAAGTAACACTTTTAGAATAAAAAAAGTTCTTTTATGCATCATTTTATGCATAAAAATCAATATTGGTGAAAGTAACACTTTTAGAATTAATTTTTTTATGCGTCATTTTATGCATAAAAATAAATATTGATGAAAATAACACTTTTACAATAAAAAAAATTCTTTTATGCATCATTTTATGCATAAAAATCAATATTGGTGAAAGTAACACTTTTAGAACTAAAAAAATTCTTTTATGCATCATTTTATGCATAAAAATCAATATTGATGAAAGCAACACTTTTATAATAAAAAAAATTCTTTTATGCATCATTTTATGCATAAAAATCAATATTGGTGAAAGTAACACTTTTAGAATAAAAAAATCTTTTATGCATAAAAATCAATATTGGTGAAAATAACACATTTATAATAAAAAAAATTATTTTATGCATCATTTTATGCATAAAAATCAATATT
>NC_141061.1:10184849-10222349 GCF_041138505.1 Cibotium barometz
GATTATGCATAGGGGGGAGAGAGAGAGAGAGAGAGAGAGAGAGAGAGAGAGAGAGAGAGAGAGAGAGAGAGAGAGAGAGAAAGACAAGAGGTTGGGGGGAGAGATAGAGGGAAGGAGAGACGAAAGGATAGAGAGTGATAGGGAGGCTGGAAAAGGGAGAAAGATTGAGAGGGGGAAGAGGGTGGGAGAGGGATAGAGAGGGAAGAGGGTGGGAGAGGGATAGAGAGGGAAGAGGGTGGGAGATTGGTGGGTTGGGCTGCTGGAGGTAGTGGTGGAGGGACTGGAGTTGCTAGTAAAAGCTCCCTCCATGAAGCTCCCTCAAAAAACACACTCTGCAAAAGCTGGCCTCATTATCCAGTTTTCTAATTACTGTTCCTCCATTTGAAATAGAACTAATTCTGATGCACTTTTGCTTTTTTTTGGTACATTGTGCAATGGCCTTTACAAGCTTGACACATCTTACAGGAGTAGTTATCCTCATGCTAATGCAATAATTGCTTCCACATCACACGTTATGCATGATACTAAGTTCTAACATGCTCATTTTGGTCACCTTATCTTCACTTCACTTATGCGATTACTGCATCATATTATGGTTCAAGAGTTGCCACCTATGCATAGCTCCCACATAAGCTCCTGACATTACAGATCAATCAAAGGGGGGAATACCTGTCATATGCAAGATTGTCAATTAATGTAGGTTCATCTGATGCAAAATTGTACGATGCTACTATGCCTGACATTAATCCTAGAAATCATCTGTACTATGAATCAAGATTGTTAGTTGGCGGTGCTATGCCTGACATTGATCTTGGTGATGATCCATCCTCAGCTAATTATGCTTTGTAGCAATTGTCAGCAAAGTTTGCATTTGAGGGGGACACATGAAGTGTATTTCTTTTGGTGATGTCTGTGGTACTTATGCATTTAACCTTTTAGTTATGCTAAGTCTTGGACATGCAGTGATGTTTACTTGCTGAAATGAATTACTTTTAGTTGACCTTTCAGTTGTGCTAAGTCTTGGAGACGTACTTGTATACAATGATGTTTACTTGCTGAAAATGTATTACTTTCTTTCCTAGTTCCTTGTTCAAGTTGCCTCCCCTTGCATCTTATCTACATGGATGCTAATGGAGTCAAACTATTACATTGTTTTTAGCTTGGTTTCCCAGTCGCTATGCATAATTCAAGGTTCCTCTACATCAATCTATGTGGGATTACACATCTTCTTTATTTTGCCATACTGAGAGGTTGCTTTATACTCTCATGATCTGGCTGGATGTATGCCCTGCTCCCTAATTGATAGATTGTTATATCAAAATTTTTGGCTAGGTTTACTAAATCAACCCATTTCCTTTGCTAATTCCAGCTTGTCCATTGACACAAGTTATTTTTCAGATATGTTGGCATTCAGTAGACCTTAACAGTTTACACATTACATTGTTATCCACACAGTGCACATCCTTTGCTTATCGCTTACTCAGTTGAGCCTATTTTGGCTTTGAATCAGTCTCCTCTACTGTTGCCTGATAGTTAGTAAGATTCAGCAGCCCTAATTTCCCATATTGCTATATTACCATGGGTCATACATTACTTGAAGAGAATGCAGCCATTGTGATTTCCTACTGATAGCAGTCAAACACGCGTTGTTGCTTCTGGCTATGCATCTCGTTTGGCTGATATAGCCCTTAGTGCTTCTGCATTACCTCAGAGTCATTTTCTCTTTTTGCTGCTTTGGGAGCTGATAATTGGGGTCCAGCCATGCATTCAGCTGTCAGTTGCTTCAACAATCAATAGATTTAGCAGTTAATTTTCTCATGCCATTTAGCATGCATTTGATGTTTCAGACATTGGGCTTTTGCACTATTTGGGTATACAGCTCATAACAATTGAGGGAGGCCTCTTGCTCTATTAGCTTTTGATGCTACCTCTTATCAGCACACTGTCGGATGCCTTCTCCTGTATGCAATACTTGTCTTGTGTTCAGCATGCAGTGTTAGTTGACCAAATTTCATCATTGCCCCAGTACTTGGCCTTGGCAAGAAGTGAAGCATTCAGCCTTCTTTATGCTTGTCTACATCACAATCACTGGGCATGATGATTTGACACTAAGGCATCAAATAGTGGTAAATGTTTCTGACAGCACCCACTTCAGGTTGTGAATCTAAGTATAGGAGCATTCACAGCTATTCAGGCACGTGTTGGCTCCGCCATCCATTGGTAGCTCTTACAAGAAGCAAGTGATTAGGTGCAAATGCTCCAAGAATAAATGGCGACAGCAAATGGCTACACATAAAGATGTCATCCTCAAAGGCTTAAAGGCTGTGAAAGAGCAGGAGGCAAGATACTAGGTCTTAGAGGGTAATAACCAAGTACTCATCCAAACCATTGTTGAGAGGATAGAGAGTTGAAATTGCAAGGAGAACAAGCAAAGGATCGACTCCAAAATGAAGTCGCACATGCTCAGGAACAAGCAAGACAACATGCTCAGTAGTTTCAAGATGCTCAGGAAAAGTTCCATGCCAAAGAAGAAGAATTCACAAGGACTATTGCTACCACCAATGAAGCCCTCATAGCTACTAAATAGAAGGTACTTCATCTTTAGAACGAGAGGGAGAAAACTAACAAAGCATATGCAAAGAAAGTTAAAGCCTTGAATGAAATGATCACTACCAAGTTGTTGGAGATTGAACAGATGTCCACAAGCCACAAACAGGAAGTGGAACAGATCACTTAGCAACTCAAGGCCAGCCACATATTGGGAGCAGAGAGGCTCAATCAAATATAGAAGAAGCTCAAGCTTTGGAAGCATAAGCAAGAAGGGCACAGGAAGCCGCCACACACAAATGTGAGAAATTAGATGTGGCTCAAATGGTTTGTGAAACGATCATATCATATCTTCTATCAGCCAAAGACTCAAGAATACAGGAATTGGAGCGCCAACTTGTTGTAAGAGAAAGAAATGCAAGACTGAAGTCGCCGGACGAATTGAGACTACTAATTGAACGAGCCTCAGAGATAGGTTCTTTGCCAGTGACTCCTCGGGTCCCTCCTCAAACTCTAACTATGTATTTATCTACACTAACCCTCTCACTCCTTCAATACAAAATTAGCTTATCTGAAGACCTCTGCTTAGGGGATTTAACACTAATTAAGAAAAATACAAAACGAGATGCAAACCCAACTATAATCATGGGTATTTTTTGGGGGATTTAGTACTAATAGACCCCAGTGATATATTCTTCTATCCCTTGCATCCCATCGTGTTAAACCTATAATCATGGGTATTTTTTGGGGGATTTAGTACTAATAGACCCCAGTGATATATTCTTCTATCCCCATCGTGTTAAACCTATGTAGTTGGTATCGAGTGTTGCAAAACTCAGACATCTTGGACAACAGTATTGACAAATGTGACTTGTTTGTTCCAGATGATATCCCTAATACACCAGCTCACTACGAGGTTGTAGCACGGAGCTATCAATGGATAATTAATAATGGGTGGTTAGAGGTCTATAACACACATCAACACTTAAATATGGCTGAATCAACACTTAAATATGGCTGAATCAACACTTACAATAGTATTGACAAACATGACCTATTTGTTCCAGATGATATCCCTAATACACCAGCTAATTACGAGGTTGTAGCACGGAGCTATCAATGGATAATTAATAATGGGTGGTTAGAGGTCTATAACACACATCAACACTTAAATCTGGCTGAATCAACACTTAAATCTGGCTGAATCAACACTTAAATATGGCTGAATCAACACTTTATCACCCATATGGCATTCTTAAGCTTTATCGTTACATACATAAACATTTAGAAGCCATGATGACTAAGGTCATATATATCTTTGATAAAGTACATATTGAATATCTTGATATAACTCCTGATTTTGCTGAAACTTCTATCGACATGAGTTCGGCAACCAGGTATTATTACCGTTCTAAGGAAAGAACCTACATCAGGTAGGGGGGGATGTTAATCCCATTTTGGATTAACAATTATGCTCCTCCATTTGAGGACATTAATAAGTGTCATGCAAAGGCACTAAAAAAGTTGTAACATTATGAGATACTGGCCACCCAAGGCTTAGTTAGTAAGTTTTGGGCATCCAAGTGTGAATAAGGGCCAATTATATACAAGGAATTTTCTCATAATGAATGGACACAATCCCCCTTTGTGCTATAAGAGCTCTTGTCTTGTCTTGTGAGAGAGTGTAAGAGTGTACTCTAGTGCATGTGCCTTCTCTATGCATGCTTGTGTAGAGGAGTGACAAGGAGATTGCCTTGTGTGGTGTGTGAGAGACTCTATAATGATAACATGGAGGCGGACCTTGGAGGATTGGAGCTTTCAGAAGCAAGCTTGGAGACCTCAAGGGACATGAGCTCAGAGAATTGGTAAGTACCCAACGATGGTTGTTTTATGCCGCTTCTTTCAATGGTGAATGTTTAGAGTTATCTCTTGGAAGGTGTGGTAGCCCATAATAACAACATATTAATGCCATTGGTTTTTTACCATCTTTTTATTTAAAGTTATAACTTGCAAATGTTTATTCTGAAATTTCTATTTCAAGCCATAATATTACAATGATGATGTTCTTCCTAAGTTGAAAGTGTCCTTAGTGTAACTCAAACACCTAGATTGTTGCTATTCTAAAAATATCATTTGTTATGAAATTTATATTTTAAGCTACAACATTACAATGATGATGTTCTTCCTAAGTTTAACGTATCATTAGTGTAACTCAAACACCTAGATTGTTGCTATTCTAAAAATAATGTTGGATCTTGCCAAACACTAATTTTACTCTAATTGGTTAAACTATGCAATGGGAATGTAAATTTACACACACACACACACACACACACACACACACACACACACACACACACACACACACACACACATGCACATGTACTTTTAGTTTCATAATCAAGTTTTGAAAAAGTTATTTATATACTTAAAACTTGATTATGATACTAACAGTATGTGTGTGGGGGGGGTGTGTGTGCGCACATGCGTACATGCATAGAGAGGGAGATAATATATGTGACTTATGATTTGTGTGTATACGTGTGTGTGAGAGAAAGAAGGTGTGTGTGCACAAGTGCATGCATGTGTGTGTGTGTGTGTGTGTGTGTGTGTGTGAGTGTTAACCCATTCTTAGGGTTAACAAGAGCTACTACCATTATCTTAGGGTTAACAAGAGCTACTACCATTATCTTATATCAAAGAGTCAACGTAGATACACTAAATGGTCATACATTCAAGATATGAAGCAATGGTGTCCAAATCTACAACTTGGACGGGCACTCGTAATGGTCTCATAGAATACTTATGGTGATTTCCACTTCAAGAGCATGTGGTAGTAAGTTAGGATGAAGTCCCAAGTGATGTACTTCATGGATATATTATGAGATAAGTCATTGTAATAGCATTAGGCCTCTTATGAGCCTAAAGTGTCCGGCTAACTATAGTTTAAGTGAGTGTGAACACTTATGGCCATGTATATAAGTGAATATCTCTCATAATACAAGAACTCTCCCATTGTGCAATAGAGTCTTGATCTTTCTAATCCTGTTGCTAATCTCTCTCTCTACATACTATTATCTTATATCAAGGAGTCAAGGTAGATACCCCAAAAGGTCATACATTCAAGATATGAAGCAATGGTGTCCAAATCTACAACTTGGATGGGCACCCGTAATGGTCTTATGGAATACTTATGGTGATTTCCACTTCAAGAGCGTGTGGTATTAAGTTAGGATGAAGTCCCAAGTGATATACTTCATGGATATATTATGAGATGAGTCATTGTAATAGAATTAGGCCTCTTATGAGCCTAAAATGTCCGACCGACTACAGTTTAAGTGAGTGTGAACACTTATGGCCATGTATATAAGTGAATATCTCTCATAATACAAGAACTCTCCCATTGTGCAATAGAGTCTTGCTCTTTCTAATCCTCTTACTAATCTCTCTCTCTAATGCATACTAGTGCGTGTGTGTGAGTGAAGTGAGGTGAGAGGAGGGATGAGTACACGTAGTGCAACACGACGGTGTAACAACGCTCGCGGGAGACACAGTGGAACTTCTCCTCAATGAGTTTGTTTAGGCTAGACCTTAGGAGGAATTACTTTTATCATATGTATGGTCTTTAGTCTATTTTTGACGTTTGTCTATTTTGATGACTTTTGGAATCTTGGAAGTAGAAGGTCATAGCTATTCATAGCACGGCAGATGTTCAGTTATGAATATGGTTCTTGGCAGATTTTATATGTAGCTATGGCGGATTCCGGAATATCAGATGCAGTTTGTCAATCTGTTTGTCTTATTTTGTGTTTTCAGATCTTCTGTGTAATTTTTATTTGAGTGTAGTAGATATGCAGTGGTGTAGATAGAGAAATATCTGTGATGTGTGAATGAAGTTCTGTGTAAATTCGGATTATCTCAATTGTCAGATAGAGTGTCATTTGAAATGTCAAACTGTGGTCTTTGACTTGGTATACAAGACTTTGAATTCTTCCAAAAGTACTTTATGTATCTCTTAAAGTCCTTTACAAGTTATCCTAGTGCTTTTGATACTCCTAAAGCACTTTCAGGTTGTCCTTAGGTTCCTTTTATACTCTTAAAACACTTCCAAGTAGTGTTAAAATACTTTTGATAGTACTTAAGCTATTGCAATGTACCTTCAATACATGTTTAGCACTTTCAAGTAGTATGTAAATGTTCTTAGCATAACTAAAGCACTTCCATGTGGTCCTTGACTTGGTTTACAACACTTTAAATTCTTTTAAAAGTACTTTATGTATCTCGTAAAGTCCTTTACAGGTTATCCTAAGTGCTTTTGATACTCCTAAAGCACTTTCAGGTTGTCCTTAAGTTCCTTTATACTCTTAAAACACTTCCAAGTGGTGCTAAAAGACTTTTGATAGTACTTAAGCTGTTGTAAGCACCTTCAATACCTGTATAGCACCTTCAACCTAAGTACTATCAAAAGTATTGAAGATGGGCATGTTACATAAGATGGCTATACTTTCAGTTCTCTTATGTAACATGCCCATCTTCAATAATAATTTATGCCCATTTAATAAATGAAATTATGGTTCTTTTTATAGTGTAAAAATCATCAATTTTACTACTTGGAATCCTAAAATTTTGAGTCCAAATTTAAAATCTACGTGCGATTTTACCCTAATATGGGATATCACGGCACTAAAAAATGGACACCAAAAAAAGCCTCTATGTAAATTTTAGTGAAAGTACGATAAATGTTCGACCTTAATAAATGCATGTCCAGGTGTCCGATTGATGAATAGACTGCACCCCCTATGACCAGGGACCCTGAATAATTTCACCAAAAAACATTTTCACAACCGTCAGACATGCCAGCACGCATATCAAGGCCGACACCCAAAAAAGGGATCCCCACCCCAAAAAGACCCGTACATGTACTAGGGTGCCCATACAAACAAGCGCGTATGGACCAAAGGCCGATCGCCCTAGCAATGGCCCCCACTGGGCCACCACCACGTGGACACCCATGCGACCACTGGCCCCCGGGGGTACATGCATACCCCACCTTTGGCCTACGTATAGGCACCACCCCTTTCCCCAGACTCATGCAGCCAAAGATCGGTGTACTTTTGCCTGACATCGTCCTTTCCACCCTGTTTTGCTCTCTCCTTTACCCATACTCATACCTATACCAAGCCCATATAAACCCATAAACACCCTCTATGGCTGACACCTGACACTCTTAGTGGAGGCTGTACCCAATAGCCCTGTGCAGCCCATCTCCCATAAGCCCTTTTCAGCCCTTCTCCAAGTAGGATCTGCAGATTTGCTTCCAGTAGGCCAGCCCTTGTCTTGTGGAGGGGGTGTCCTACACTGCTCTCCTCCCCCTCCCCCCCTTGGGTGTGAATAGACTTAAGGGGAAACTCTCCTTCTCCCCCTTGTAGTTTAGCTTCCAGCCTTGCCCCCAACTTCAGGACACTCTACTTCACCCCCCCATATAAAGAGACTTAAGCAAGCACACTTTGGCTCTTAGAGGTGGTTCCCATGAGTGAGTGCAAACGAACTCCGAATCGTAGTCTGACTGAAGCGTTGAGTTCACAATTATGCAAGCTACGAGAAGTGGATAGTATGGCTCCTCCTCAAAGATGCCAATTCCTCAAGAAGCGTGCATAACAACGGCCTTAGAGGAAATGCCTAGGACACGGTCCCAACTCTTACGTGGAGTCCCACATGGAGCCAATGACAGGTTAGCTTGATAATTGTTTAAAAAGAGGTTTTTTTAAATTGATCTTTAATATTAGCATTAATTAAGTGAGAAAGAGGGTGTTAGTTTTTCTTGTTTCAAAATTACCAAAATTCTTGTAAAATTATCGCTTTCTCGAGAAGATAATGTAGGTTCTCGTATCCTATGATTTAGTTAAACAATTGTGTTGGTAAAGTACAAGTGCATCTTCTCCCTGCCTTGTGTAGCCGAGTTAGCGAGGCCTCAAGTGAGCCCAAGGTATCCAATCCTACCATTGGGAAGTTGGAACTCGCTGGTTTGGGCGAGTGTTATGAATGCTGCCTAGTTCTATGGGCCTATGCTAGTGTGGTAAATAAGCCCACCCTAGTACGTAAACATCCCTCTAAAAGGAGTGGGAGGATCAAGCGTCAAAGCCTGACAGGGCAATAGGCCAGCTTGAGTCCTTGCTTGCTATACCAACAACAAGGTGTATGGTCCCATAGGGATTGCCTAGTGTATGGAGACTAGAAGGCCGAATTCTAGGTTATCGGTGAAATAAAATAAGCCTTGATCTAGCTACGGATAGATTTGAACCTTATATCTTTTTTTAATTAAATCCCTTGTTTCTAGTATTATTGTATCATTGTTAAGCGGTTGTTTTAACGAACATTGTGTAAGATCTCTAATTAAGAAACTTGTTTATATATGTCGCACAGTGTGGTAGGACTAATTAGAAAACAAAATTGATGCATTAATGCATCAGGGAAGTCTGCCTCTATAGCTTGTCCCAACACACCACCATAGGGAGGACATTATATGCTAGCACCACAACACTAACAAAACACATATCATAGACACACTCTGTCTAAATCGAAGCGGCACATACATGTGATGGTCCTAGGTGATGGCCTCTACCAATAGCACAAGAAGAATATATACTGGAATCAGATGTGGAGAACACCAAAATCACAACTCTAAGGCATTTTACAACTCTGTTGATATCCTCTATAGTCTTGCTGACTCAAACTAACACCTAAACACTCTCTAGCTGACTCCTCCAATTGTCCTCCCAGGTCACACCTACCCTCTCATCTTTAATCCTAACTCTTCAACCGACCTCTTATGACAACCAACTGACTAGAAAAGCTCTCAATTGACACCCAGTTTGTTGACTGTAACCTAAATCAGATACCTATTTATTGCTGACCCCAGTCAAATATATGTCCTCCAGCGTTGACTCGCAGCAGCTAAATCAGATCTCTCCACTCCAGTGTCCTATGACACTTCCACATCCTCAAATTCCTCACATCCCATAAAGATTCAACACATCAGATTCAAAACTGACATTAGCTAACTCCAGCTGACTCTATAAACTATCAAAGTCCTTCAAATTTGACCCATATCTAGCATAGAAACCTTCACAACTTTACACATAGATGACTCTCCTTATCAATCTCAATCCAAACAACAACTCTTACTAGAGCCCACTTCAAGCTTGATTTAACCCTAAACCCTCAAACCTTAAACCTTATCCCAAATGAACTCTCTCAACAATCTTCAATTAAAAACAGCATGTTCATCCATAACTAATCCCACATGAACCAAATTCATCCAAAATAGAACCAGATAGCAAAAACATCAGCATCCCATATACAACATATTCATATCCAAACCCTTCGCTATCTCTGCACATGCAAAAAAATCTCTACAACCCTGAGACATGTGCTCAAGAAAAAGGAAAACAAAACATAAAAAGGGGGAGATATTCATAGATGCATCTCAACATCAATCTTCACAGATTCATCTTTATTTGAACAGCTTCTAGCTTCAATGGTTGAAATCTGTAGCCACTTCTACACGTCTCCATCTTCAAGCACAAAAAGGAACAATTAAGAATCGCATTGGATGGATCCAAGTTCTAACAGAGCTGCACTCCCAAAGATCCTAGAGCATCTCAACCTCCTAAAATATCCTAGAGCATCTCAACCTCCTAAAATATCCTCTATTTCCTTTTGCACCCTCTGCTCTGGACAAAACCTAAGCCTCCTCACATTACTCCCACATCCTCTTCCATAAAAAACATTGTTCTAACAATCTTTCACAGAGCTTCTTCAAAATCTTAGCTCTTTTGATGATGTAAGATTCCTCCCTCTAGCTTTTGAGGTATACAGGTGTGTAAGAACCTCCCCTTCTCATCTTGTAATTATTCCCCTCTCTGAAATAGAAGAAAGATCCTATTTTACCTTGTTTTGGTGTGGAGAGAGAAAATGTCTAAAGAGAGGTAATCCAAAATTGAGACATTTTTGGGTATAAAAATCCTCCTAGTGTCTAAAATGGTTTCCCCTGAAATAGAAATTCAAAAAGAACTTTCCAATGTGCAATTGGAATTAATTGAAAATGTGTATAAAGGACCTTAGCCTAAGGGTCTAGATTTTCAAAAATTTTTGGATTATGGTCCAATTAAGGTTCCTATGGGCCAATAGGATCAATCCAAGTGTGGGGAGGAGATAAATCTAATGAATAAAAGAAAATACCCAAAAATGAGTAAATGCCCACATAAGATGAAGAGTTGACTGAGTACAAGGTTTATTAGTTAAAAACTATGAGATATTACTAAAAAAATGAGATATTTTGGTATAATTTGCAATATATAAAAATAGGCGCATTATACGCATGATGGGGTTGGGATGGACGTAACAATGGCAATGAACACAAGGCATTTTTCCCATCACTTTGAGAGGCATTAAGGATGTTTGGTTTTTGAGGGGGCTCATCCTCTCTTGGAGAAACTAGTTCAAAGTGTTTAAGCAAGGCTACATAGAGTTCAAGGAATGACAATTCCAAAATCAATCCCTCTCCTCCACACACTTGATCTATGAGCACCACGTTTTCTCATCACAACTATGATCCATGCTGCTTTGTAAAACCATATGAACTGATGCCTCTACCCCCCCTGACCGCTCTCTTATATCATAGAAAGATGGAGCTAGAACACCTTGCCTAAAGTTCTTGATGCTTTTCTTACACTTGCCATCTTGGCCACCTAACCATCCTTGGCAAGTGACCTTGCTATGTAGAGGTGTTCAACATATAGTCCAAATTGAGTCATGTGTGTCATTCGCCAAAATTTCCTACCTTTGTGATTGAGTTGCTAATCCCTTTGCATTATGACCACCTTCTGTAGCTCTGAAGGAATAGTGGGTGGAAAGTTTAATCTCCTAACTTGTTTCTTGAATGGTTCATTTTATGTGACATACTCTAGATGATGTGATGATTTATCTTCCTCAAGATTTATAATTGTAGGTTTTTGACGTTGTTTAATTGTAATGTTATCACCAATATAGTTTAGTTGTACATGTATTGGAGTGCCACTCATTGCTTCCCCCACCAATCTGCTGGTTGATGGACTTGGAGCTTTTGATGTTTTGGCCTTCTCCAACAACTTTGTTATTGTAGGGGCTGCTCCGTGATATTTACCTTACATGAATGCATGCTTCTTTGTGGATTGCAAGAGGGAATTAGCGCGATCTAAAATAGTGGCTTCATTTAAAGAGATGGTTCCCTTAAAACCCTCACCTGCTAACCAACTTGCATGTTTCATTTCAGCTAGATTAGTGGTTGGCATGTGCAACAAAGTGGCGTTGTCTACCTTCTATAACAAAAGATTAACTGATGAGAATCAAAGTTATAAGTCCAACCACATTCCATAACAAAAGATTAACAATTTAGATTCCAAATGCAAGATATTTTTTTCCAAATCCAAGAAAGTAATACTTACCCTTACAAGGTGCTTCCTCCAATGGGGATATTTAGTATGCCACCAAGTAAGCCAAAAATCCATGGTTGGTAAGTTTGCATCAGCAACTTTAATATTAATCCATTGTGTATATATTTTAAAAGTGTCTCTTCTTCACTCAATGCATAACACCACTGACGCCATAGTCGCTTGTGCTCTTCTTAAAAACTCATGAGACTAGATATTGTACTGTATGGATGTTCAAGCTTTGTTTCCAATTAAAAAGACACGAACGCTTACAACCTTCCAATATATTCTCTGGTCTATTATTATAGATTGTCCTAACTGCCCTCCAGTTATCTCTAACCTCATCAGCCACAATGAAGCCAAAAAAATCTGGCTTGGAAAATCCTTTTTGCACCACAACATTGTTAATCATTTCCCACAAAAGAACTTGTGCTGTAAGATTCATCCCTCCAGATTTTGAGGTGTGTAGGTGTAAGAACCTCCCCTTATGATCTTATAATTATTCCCCTCTCTGAAATAAAAGAAAGATCCTGTTTTACCCTGTTTTGGCCTGGAGTTCATGGATGAGAATGGAAGCACTCTCTTTGAGTGATGCAAGGTGGCCAATGGGTCTATGAGATTGAAAGTTACTACATAAAATCCATGTGTAATTGAAAATCATATAAATGGAAACAACAAAGTGCTAAGAAAGAAATCTTCCCACATCCTACATGGCGGCACATGTACAATGAGATCATGTATTATCCTCCTCTAGTATACATGTAGTTAATGTTCACTAGATGGGGTGGTGATACTCTATGCCATGGCACTTGTACAATGAGATCATGTATTATCTTCCTCTAGTAGAGTATACATATAGTTAATGTTCACTAGATGGGGTGGTTATACTCTATGATATGGCTCTAGAGAATGTCATAGATCTAGATCTTGGAGCAAGGGGCATTTGACTCTTTGGAGAGTATGTGCCCATGACTCCATGTGTGCAAGGTGTTAATTAGATCCCTAGTCCTATGGACACTCATGGTGGTGTAGCTAGGGTGTCTCATCCATGGTCTCTCAACCTATTTTAGGTATCTACTACAACAGCCTGATGATGCCATGGGCCAAGCTCTGCCATGGTTCCCCCATTTAGAAATGTACATGGATAATTGTCAAGGATGAGGAATGCATGTGCTTGAGATATCAGCATGTCTACTAGATGTAGAGCCCTTGTGTATATTGTAAGTATCATGAATGGGCATTGGCAAAAGGTGGGCCTATGTAGAAGACCTTTGGGTGAAACTTCAACACACCGTTTTCTTGAGATATTACACATGGTTTGAGGTCAAGAATTGATTGTTGATGTACAATGAGGTTGGTTGATATAAGGCAGGTGTAAAAGAGGTTGGCTTTTCCATGAGAATGGAAGAATTGATTGTTGATGTGCAACGAGGTTGGCTGATATAAGGTGGGTGTGAAAGAGGTTGGGTTTTCCATGAGAATGGAAGAATTTAGGACAGCCAATATAGCATGTATATTGGTAAACTGTGAGCGATGATGGGTAGCTTGTCAGACAATGTTAACCATGAAATCTAGCTTTGCACTAACCTAGGTGTCTCTACCTCATTTGATTAGACTGGTTATGGGCATGTGGCATCAATGTGATGAACCATTGACTCTAGCCTTTCCCACTAAGCAAAAGTTCAACGCATGTACCTTAGTGGGAAAATTTGGATTTCCAAAGGCTTCGCATCGTTGTTCAAACATTTGTATGAATTGAACAGGATCAGTTGTTCCATCGTATTTGCCCATGATTTTGGAAATCTATACCGTTGTATTTTTGTATGAGTCATTGAGGCCGTGTGTGAGTGCTAATGTGGATAGGGACTCACTTACTCCTTGGGGAAACCCCCCTTCCTAGATTAGTAAATATGTCCAAGGTGTGGGTATCTAAGGGTTGTAAAGGGTTGGTATCTAGCATGTCTATAGGCTTAGGACTTGTGATAGTACTAGGCAAGGGGCCGAATCCTAGAGGGATTGATGTGACAGGGGATGTAAAACCCAATGACACGCTTGTTGTCGGCATGGCAAATGGTATTGGGAGATGCATTTGGGGCATGGATCTCAATGGCTCAAAGATTTTAGCCATTGGATTCAGTTTGGATGTGAGCCCTGGTAATTCCTCTATTATTGTCATATCTTTGACATTGTTAAGTGCTCCTTAATGAGCAAGCATAGGTGTTTTTTTTTGCTTTTTAGGTTTTCTTATGCCCATTACAGTCTCAGGAGGCTGGTGTGCCCTTCATTGGGTCAAATGAGTGTCTGTTTGCCCTAATTAGCTTAGGCGCTACACGCATGTGCATGACCTCTTAGAAATATTTTTTGGAAAAAGTGCATGCCAGTAGCATCCCATATGGAAGATGAGGTCTCAAAACCTATCTTCCATCATTGTCTTTGGATGATTTTTTTTCGAAAAGATTTTCCTTGTTTTGCAGCCTGTATTTGAATGTGTTCCAAAAAAAGGAATTTGAAAAAACTGTATGAGAGAGTTTTAGTATTTTTTGAGTACCACAACTTTGTCTCTCTGATTTTTTCATGATTTTGTTATTTAGGCACTCAAAAAGTAGCCCGAATATGGTTCACAATTGTTTTCGAGCTGTTTCGGGTGATTATTAGTATTTAAGGGTCGTTTTTTGCCTCGATTTTCAAATCAAATTTTGAGGCTACTGGTCGGAAGCCAAAATGATGGATTTTTCTCTTCGGACACTCAAGACCAATTTCAAAGAGCTTGATGCCAGCTTTCCAGTGAGCACTAGAGCGTGTTCATCAGGTACATGGTCTAGGAGATATGAGTCTCCAAACAGGGATGTTCTTCAAACATTTTTATTTATTTTTGGCTGACGGACCCTTATTCATGGTGTGAACTAGTAGGGTTTCACAACGTAAAATGGACTTCACATAAAAAATTAAATGAAATTAATTTTTTTTTGGTGTGAAATGCTTTCCATGAACCCCTTAATCCTTGAAACTCTTAAGCTATGAACTGCTTAGTCCATAAACTAGATTTTCACGATTTGTTTTTGGGAGTCTAGTGGGAAATTCGAATTCTCTTGTATAGAGGGAATACTTTTTGAATTTTAAAATGAGAAGATATAGGCATTTTCCCAAAAAGGCAAGAGGGAATTAAAAAAGTTAACACTTTTATGACACCTCCTTACATCCTTCATAAATAACTCTCAAAATGGACAATTTGACAACTCATTGGCATCTTTTCATTCAATGCTCATTAGCCTTAATGATTTATGGAAAAAAGTGCTTAGGAATTAATCAAAGATTAATCTTTCCACTAATCTTTTCCTCTTTTAGACTAACTAAGAGCTCTAATTAACCACTAATCACTAATTAATTCACACCATTGAGTACATCATTGGATAGAGCATGGAATTGCTAAGCTATGTGCATCAAATAATGTGTAAATTAATTTATAATTAGAGATTAATTAAACTCTTAATTCTAGTCTCTTCTCTTTATGCAAAAGTAAGCAAAAGAGAGAGAAATTCCTCTAATTAATGAAGGAATTGATGTAATTAGGTATTTTGATGCATCTAAATGCTCTCAAAACACTAATTTAGACCTTTTATATAATCAAATTTGATCCCAAAAAATATATTTTCTAATCTTTTTACCTCTTAAATTGGATTAATCACCCCTTAACAAAAACCAGTCAATTAAGAAAGATTAGTCGATTTCAAGGATTTTTCAATGTTTTTGAGAAATTTTTTAATTGATTAAGCTACTTCTAATACTTGCTAACACTCTAGTGCATATAAATTAAACAAAAAATACACAAATCAAACAAAAATTAATGATTCTAGCTCTATGTTTAACTCTAACGAGAGCTAAAAATCACCAAAAATTGCATTCTATTGCATTGTTTGATGCAATGGAAGCAAACAAAGCCTATTACACTCTATGTGAAAGCTCTAGGCATATGAAAATGAAGAAATTACATGGGATCTTGAATTGGGTGAGCAAGGGGAGCTATGATGGGTGTATGTGAGTGGCATTCATAGTGCTAGTGTAGTATGAGTGAGAGAGTGATTATAGATGGGCAAGATAGAGGTAGAATATCAAACCCATGATTTTTTCTCATTCATATGGCCTCTTAAATAGGCAAGATACATGGCTACACCTTTACAATGATTGGTGCCATTTGGCAATGACATTTTGTTCATTGGCTTGTGCTATTGCACCCTCTTCTAATTGGACCACCTTGACTTTGCTCTAATGCTATTGGACCACCCTTTCTACCATTCCCTTTTCTTTCTAAAGGTGCCATTGGCTTAATGTAATGTGAGATTGTGTGCTTAAGTACATAGCTAGCATCACCATTTTTAACACCCTCCTTTGATGCTATTGGACCACCCTTTCTACCATTCCCTTTTCTTTCTAAAGGTGCCATTGGCTTAATGTAATGTGAGATTGTGTGCTTAAGTACATAGCTAGCATCACCATTTTTAACACCCTCCTTTGATGCTAGGCTGGTTATGACCATTAGCCTATGTCACCAAAAAGTGTAGGTGTCCCTTCCTTAAGCTAGGCTCAACCAATGGTGTATTCATTATGAAAAAGGGTGTGGGATACTCCCCCCCTTGAGTGCCCACATTTGCTCATAGCTTGTGGAGTCACAAAAGGTGTAGGAGTTATACATAAATTTGCTCATTGAGGTTACAAATTACAATGGCTAAAAAAGCTTTTCCTCATTGAGGTCATACGAATCAGGTGGTGCATTTGATACAAAATTAGATTGTTGCTTTTGAAAGCACTTATTTGCTTCATGCCCAAATCTTTGACAAATAGAGCATTTTGGTTTACCTCTATTCCTGCAATCTTTCTCCTCATGGTTGTTGTAGCTGCAATAGGTGCACTTGAGTCCTTGTGTAGCCATTTGAGGTCTTGGATCCTCCTTGTAGCCACGAATGCTTGACTACTTGCTGTAGATGTCCATGCTTCCTTCTTCACCTTCATCTCTCTCTCCAATAGAGAGGCCTCAATATCATGCAATGATAAATTGTCCATATTTGATAGATATTCAACCAACTCACTATAACCTTGAATGTCACAGCTTGCCAATAAAATGGCCTTAGCCTCATCATCTTCCAACTTCTTGTCAATGGAGACAAGTTGTTGCTTCAAGCTCTTATATCTATTGATATTACAAATTATACATATTCATTAGGTTTTAGTTTAAGGCCATAGATTTGCATGAGTAATTTTACTTTGGAGTGTTTAGCCTTGGTGCCAAAGATTTTTTCCATTTCATCCCAAGCCTCTTTGGCCTTAGTGATGCCACTAATGTTGTGGACTACTTCATCCCCTATTGCAAAAGCAATTGTGCCTAGGGATTTCTCATTTCTCTCTTCCCATGCATCTCCTAGGGTATTCTCAGTCCCATTAAATTTTTCTATTTCACTTGTGGGTGCCATTGCATGCAAGAATGCTCTTTGGAGAGGTCTCACCAAGCTTCTCGAAGTGTCTTGCCCTTCACTACCTTTGTGTAAGTCCTATTAAGGATATGCACTATAGTAACTTTCTCGGCCTAAAAAAATTCTCAATCCTTTGTCTTTGAGCATGCTTTCCATCATCTCCACCACTATGTGACTCTTACTACATATTGTAACCCTATTCTATTATGGAGTATGAGCAACTATCAACAAATAGCTCTTGATAATGTGCTCCTTCTTATAGCAGTCATTAAACTCATTTGCTATAAATTCTCCTCCTCGATCTGTTGATTTCTTTAGCCTCTTTCCTATTTCATTCTCAACTAAGTTATGCCATATTTTAAACTTTCCAATAGCTTCAGTCTTATCCCAAAGAAAATACACACACTTCTTATAATATTGTTTTGATTTTTGTGTTTATGAATTTATTTTCCTATAGAGTGAGGGTGGATACTTGGTCAGGTCTCATATCATCAGATTTATAACAATGGTTTTAGAGAATAGTACACTTGTCTTTGTTAGAATTGTCTCAGATTTATTGTAGTTTTACTTACATGGAATGCATTTCTCATGCATAGATTGCTTTCTCTTGGTATTCACAAATGCATGAATTGAACATTGTCTTAGTGATGACGGAACACGAGTGCAAAAATCTGACAAACGAATTTTCCAATGATGATATATCAAAACATACATTTTCCATGTTAAATATAAGAAGCCAGCGGAGCTCAACTTTCTCATTAAGCAAGCATTAAAAATATCATCTTTTTGGCTTCATTGTCACCTGTGACCTATGCAAGTGTATGCTTGGAGGAGCAGACGGTTGATTTGAAGGGGGTGGCATTGGTTCGGGTGGCACAAGAGGAGCAGGAGTAATGTTCACTTCAATAGGAGAAGGAGAAAAATCTTCCTCCTCCCAATGTATTGAAGTAGATTTAGGTAACTTATCATTAGGGGGTCAAAGAAGGGTTCTCTGATATTTCTTTTGTTTGAGTTGATGTAGGCAAACCAAATACATGCAAATGAGATAATCTGGCATTTTGTTAAACCAATATTTATACAGAGTCTTTTTGCAAGGGTGTGTGCATAACTTTGGTTATGAATATAACATGCAATAGAAATTTCCTCCTTCTAATAGGGGTGGGAAAGGCCTACCACCTCAAGCATACTCTTGGAGTCAAGAAGTGTCCTATTCTTTCTCTCTACTACCCCATTTTGCTGAGTAGTAGTAAGGTAGGCTTATAATAAATACCATGCTCTTGACAATAGACTCAGAAAGATTTGGAGATATATTCACCTCCTCCATTATCAATCTAGATGGCTTGAAAGGGATTGACCTAGTTGATGTTATACAAATGTATGATAGTTTTAAAAATAAGTGAGGGCCTCAGATTTGTGTATCATGATGAACTTGTTATAGCCAAAATCAAAAAATAAAGCAACTTGGGTAGAGACTACATAAGCATATGTCTGCACAAATTAGAGTGTACTAGTGTAGCAGACAAGTGGACCTAGATTTTGAATGGTGAGAACCTATGATGTGTGGATTTTCCATAAAGACAGCCCTTGCATAGCTCTATGTTGAGAGATGACAATCAAAACCTGTAACTAGGTCTTGTCTTTGCATAGACTTCATGAGCTGGGGATTAAGATGCCCTTATCTTTAATTTGATCTCAATGTTTCATCTACACTAGCTAAGAAGGTAGATGTAGCCAAAGTAGTAGAGGGTACTGTACTAATGCCAAAGGGATATAGGTGGCCTTGTTTTTGACAAAAAATGGTAAGGAAAGCACCCAAAGATATCCATTGTTTAATTAAACAATGATTGTGAAATTTGACAATCGTTCCATTGGTAGTGGCTATGCTTACTGAAAGAAGATTCTTTGCCAAACAGGTACATAATATACCCTATGCAAGTGGTAGTTGAATGGTTATTGTACCATATCCAGTGGCATGTTTAATACTACCATCTCCTAATAGACCTTATGCAATGGTCAAATTTTTACAAATTCATTTAATCATGGGTGGTTGTAGGTCATCCATCTGTCCTCCTAAAAAATCAACTGGTGTTTACTTTTTCCAAGGAGAGGTCATATCCCAAAATCATCTCTAAGTGGCTTTTTGATCCCCTTGAGAGGCTGATGTGCACTTCTCATTGTCTTGCTAGTTTTGCCAAATGATATTTCCAATTTTGTAAACCATTCCCTTATTAATATAATAATCTTGAGTCTCCAAGATGTAAATATTTCACTTTGTAAGGTTTTTAGCTCTAAACATAACCTTTCTATATATTTGAGTATTAAAGGTATATTTTTCAAAAAGTTCCTTGTTTTTTAATGCTAAAAGGATGTTTTTTCAAAAGTCGATTGTGATGAATAATTTTTGTGGTGCGGCTGTTGAAATTTGAGCATAATGATGAGCTATGGTGGATCATACACTAGAATCAACATCATTAACAAAGTGATTAAGAAACGATTAAGACGTAATTAGTAAATAATTAGCAGATAGATTAATGTAGGCATGGATACTCAAAAACCAGCAAATTCTCTTTAGGGCTATGCCTCAATTTATAGAGTTTACATCAAGCATCTAATCCCATTGATTTCTCCATGATTCACTCCCAGAATATCTCCACCTTTTGCCTGATTCTCTCCACCTCTTCTCTTTTCCCTGAATATCTCCCAGAATATCTCCACACTCCTAAATTCTCTCATGCTACCCTTTATTCTCTCCCAGTAGATTCTTCTCACCTTTTCACAGGTTCTTTCAAATTACATCTTCTCTTTTACAGCCTCTATCCAAGAGTTTGTTCCCACACACACCTATTCACTTGTATTTTCAACAGCGGCATCATCAATGATGGGTTGAATTCCTGACAACACCTTGGTGGATATGTACACTGACAATGCACAGATTACATGGTGTGTGTAGACTAGAAAAAAACAATATCACAGCATAAAGATCCCAGGCAACACATTGAGTATATAAAGATTACATGTAGCCGAATGATGTACATAGTATAATATGCACCTTAAAGGCCATGTGGGGACAATATCAACCACATAAAAGATGCACATAGCATATGCACCTTAAAGACTACATGGGGATAATAAAAGAATATAACATAGCAGAAAGATAGATATCAAAACAAAGTGCAATAGACAATGGAGAGATAATGCAATAGATAAAGAATTTAAAAATTATGAAATAGGTACAATGTGATGGTGTTGTCCACCCGTGCACTCTTAAGTAGAGGATAGATGGTGATCTAGAGAGACTCATCCATATATAGTGTTGTAGGTCGTGTGGTAGACACGTATACACAGGAGGATTGTTAAGAGATATGGATATGGTCACCGCCCGCGTATCAAGAATGTAGCCAATTGTCCACTGCCCCCACTAATAATGAACTTAGGTATCTTAGGGAATATCATTAGGAACTCAATGGAGTCTTTTTGGGCCCTTTAATTTGCCATGAGGTTATGGAAACGTTTAACTTTTTGACAAATAGGAGCCCGCCATGTAAGCAAAAACCATTGGTGATTAAGAGAGGTGTAAGAGTGGTCAAAGGGTGCACTTTTCCTCCCAAAAAAGGGGGGAGCAATTTTACAATTTTCGGACCTCCATAACTACTACATACAAGCTCCGATTTGAGCGAAGATTACCGATCCGTGATCTACGCATCAAGAGCTTTCCATAGATATGTTACATGATATGGTTTTATCCGCTAGATTTTAAATTCCATTTTCCCCCCAAAATTCGAATTCGAATAAAGTAGCCGTTTTGAAGCTTCAAATTAGAAAACGTTTCTTCTTAAGAGAAAAGGTTTGACTCCCTTAAACTGCCAAATAAAAGGGCCCAAGAAGACTCCATTGAGGTCCTAATGTCTAAGAATATTCTCCATTCGGGCCAGGCCTAAACATCAATGGTCACAATAACGACCTCATTGGCATCTAAGGCGGCCAAAGACACGTGCACCAATGGCTTCTCCTCAAAATGGGGGCCTTTACAAATGTGCAACAGACATAGATGTGAGATACATGCTGAGAGGTGGGCATTGAGTGTATACTAAGAGATAATACCAACCATATGTAGCTTAAAGACCATATGGGGATAATACCAATCATATGAAATATTGCATGCACCTAATTCCGAACTAATATGGACCACATGAAGACTAACGTAAGAACATAAAGATCACATGGAGCCCATTCCGAAATGCACATATCTTATGGACTATATAGAATAGACAAGAACAATACCACCACATAAATATCACATGTAACCCATACCATATGGATTGCATAAAATAGACAATAATAATACCACCACATAAATGTCACATGCAACCTATTCCAACAATGTATAGACCATATGGATCATGCAAACATAGTGCACAAATCCCATTCACAACATGCACATTGACCAATGATAAAGCACGTTTCCAACCACGCATACAGACCATGTTAGCCATAATGACCATACGGAATATACAAACCATCTATGCCATACAGATCATAAGGAATAAAAGGCTACTAAACACACATGATCTCTACTTAGGCCATATTGACCACACAGTAGACCACATAAGGAATATCATTCTAACCATACATGCTAGACCAAGATGATACTGAGCATGTAAAGATCCCAAGTAGTCTATCTTGATGTACACCCCACATGAACCATATAGACTTACTACACTAGGATGACACCAAGCATATAAACATCTCGAGAAGCTTGTTTTGACTATGTGAGGACTATATCGATTGTACTAAACATGTTGAGACAATGCCAACCATGTAAAGATCTTGAAAAACCCATTCCTATATTGTACAGGCCATGTACAGGCCACATAGACCATAATGAGCACACTATAAGAGATCCAAGTACATAGAGATCATGTAGAGCTAATTCCACCCAACAGATCACATGGATTATACATAGCATAAATCAAGGAGGACCAAGCATATCAAGATCACATATAACCAAACTATATGCATGGTGTATTATAATCATATAGACTATATAGGGATAATGCTAACCACATAAAGATCACATGTTTCCCATTTCCACCCTATATAAACCATAAAGTCCATAATACAAACGCCAACCATAGGCTATACTAAGCATATACACAATAATACTAAGCATTTGAAGATCTTGAGCAACCCATCCTAACCATGTACAACACATATGTACCACATATGTGTTGTACATGCATCCTATCCTAACTATATTGTGTCAAATGACACAAACCACACAAGAAATATACCAACCAAATAAATGTCACATGCATCCTATCCTAAAAATATATGCCCCATGGCCAAATTCTTGCTAAACAAATTAACCTTGGATGGTTACTTCTAAGAGTGCTTTTTGAACATAATGAACTCAATGATAAACTAAGGCTATCAAACTAGTCTATATATAGTACCTAAGATTGGCAGATATAAGTGCCATGTGTCAGCCAACCCATGACTTTGTACAAAATGATCAATTAACCATATCATACTATCTAGACTCTCAAACGAGCCCTATAACCTAAGAATAGTGTGTCCTTAGCTTGTGTCCACCAACACTCACTAACGTAGTCACATAGCCCACTTAAGCATACATCCTATTTGGCAGAGAGCCAATTCTACATAAGCCACCTCCTAAATATCTGGCCACACTTGGCTAGATAAGTGTGGCCACCAACACTCACTAATGTAGTCACATAGCCCACTTAAGCATACATCTTATTTGGCAGAGTGCCAAGTCTACATAGGCCACCTCCTAAATATCTAGCCACCATCTAATATCTAACACTTGGCCACCATCTAACATCTAAATTGTGGGTATCACCAAAACAACATGAGATTAAAGCATTGAGAAAATGTTTTTCAAATGCCTATAAGAGGTATGTGTTATGTGCAGTGTTTGGTTGTTTGGTTATAAAGGGATATCTTAAATGCATTTTATGAGATTTGAGTAATTTTAGCTAGTTACAAAGTTGTATCCTCTATCAACAAGGAAATGGTCTCCTTCAATGTGATTGTCTCATAAACTAGTTGCTATGTCGTTGATTCTTTAGATTCTTCATTATGCATGTGATTCTTCTTGCATATGATAGCTAATGGCCAAATGTCAAAATTGTTTATAGTTGACTCTTCATAACTAATAGAATTGCAGCTTTTCCATTGGGTAAAGTTAGTTTAACAGTCTGTTCTTCTCAATTAATAAAAGTAGTCAATATAACCATGCAGCTTGTAGTAGTATAACCATTAAAAGAAGATAGGACCGGCTTCATTGATTAAAGATGTAGTCTTTCTACAATTTCTCACACTTTGTAAGCCATTAAGCTCTGTTGAGAAATATGGTGCCAAAGAGCACAAGGAAAATATGGAGTGAGTGTGAGAAGCTACATCACCAAGTGAGAATTATCCTACATGCAAGAGAAAGGCTATGTTGTACTCTCCTCATATAAAAGGAGGACATTTCAATCATTGGTATACATGCACAACATTTCAAGTCTTTTTATGAGTACATGTTTTCATGATACTTGAGTCTAAACTTAATTAGCACACACTTATCACAATGAGTCTTGTTCATTTTTATCCACCTTAGATTAGTGTTTTCATTGTTGTAGGATTAGTTTATCTTTAGGTAAATGTCTTGTCATACGGAGAGCTCCATCCATAATTTCAGCATGGTATCAGAGCTTAGGTCTAGCTCTCTTACTTTAGGTTCAGATCATTAACATGTGATTAGGGCTTAGAATTTCTTTAGGTTCCATTTCTCTTCTTTCCATACTCCACCATTAGGGCTTCATTATTAGGATTTTAGTGCATTCCCAACAACACCAAGGGTGAGCATCGAGTTGGATAGAGTTTGAGAACCTGCAAAATCAGTGCGGCTAGCTAAGGAAGAGTGAGATCAAACACAACAATAGCTAGTGCAGGTCGTAAGGTGACATAGGCAAGAGCTTTAGCTCAACTCAAAGGTGCAGACAAGGCATCTACACAGCAGCGTGAACCTTCTACACAGCAGCATTGTGCAGTGTAGAGCAATAGATTGCATAGAAGGGATAGAATGGCTTTCGCGTCCAAGGGAGAGAACAAACTGTTGGATACAACAGCAAATTTCCCACCGAGGTGGTGCTCACATTGTGCGTTGTGGGTTGACTGCTCCGCCAACTACCACTGACCCTTCCATTTCTATTACACTGCCAGGCGCAACAGTATAGTGGAGCACCTTATTCTTACAGAGGGCATGCCTATAAATGGCAGTTTTGCAGAATAGTACATGAGAAGGAAATGAGTAGCTGAGCTCGAACTGCAGTCAACAATGGCATCTCTCTAGGAAGAGCACAACAACAAAAAAACAAGAAGAAATAGGCGTTGTCAGTAGTCGTCAAGAAGAAGGAGAATATCGCAGCAGAGCAGGCAACCATCAGCATGGAGCGACTGTTCATGAACGCCTACTGATGCTGCTGATAAATGCGCAGACCAACATGAAGTTGTAGAGGAAAGGTGTGTAGCGGCATAAGCAACACATAGCAGACCGACGGGCAGAGAACACCATCGCCCAATAGCACATCAGTGGAAGGGACGACGACCTTATCAGCAGAAGAAGCAACAGCCACACAAATGTTTTTTTTTTCAAAATAAAAGAAAATAAAGACGACCTTATCAGCAGAAGAAGCAACAGCCACACAAATGTTTTCTTTTTCAAAATAAAAGAAAATAAAGACAAGGTTTTTTTGTGTGTAAAGGATCCCTCCTTTAAGAGGCTGTTCACACGGGCATCCCACTTTTACTTAAAAATCATCACGTAAGACAACAATCATCACTGACATGGGCACCATTGAAGCCATCATCAAACAAAGATTTTGCACATGTTCATTATGGCAATCACTGGCAAGATCAACATTAATCTCATTGAACAAAAATAAAATTTTCATGGACTTCATAAAATCAATGTAAGCCAAGAACATTGACCACCATCTCATCATCAAAAAATTCTGAAATATGTTGTAAGCGGCCAAATGAGCATGCAATAAAAAATCCTCTCACTACCCATCTCTTAAACAAAAATGTGTTGGTAAAAAATCCTACTTCCTACAAAAAGTGCTTGTAACCAGCCTCTAGGACCGATGACGTATCCAAGCTGGAAATTTCTCTTACCTAGAGCCAAAGTAGCATTAAGGGGGGAAAGTGTCAAAGTTGCTCATAGCACACAGGGGAATGTAGAAAGTAAAGTCAAACAAGACTTTGTAACCAACATCCAACCACCTTGAGTAGCCCAAAGATTTGGCACCAAGGGGAGGTGTTGAGAAATATGGTGCCAAAGAGCACAAGGAAAATATGGAGTGAGTGTGAGAAGCCACATCACCAAGTGAGAATTATCCCACATACAAGAGAAAGGCCATGTTGTACTCTCCTCATATAAAAGAAGGACATTTCAATCATTGGAATACAAGCACATCATCTCAAATCTTTTTACGAGTACATGTTTCCATCATGTAATCAAACTGAACTTGAGTCTAAACTTAATTAGCACACACTCATCACAATGAGTCTTATTCATTTTTATCCACCTTAGATTAGTGTTTTCATTAGTTGTAGGATTAGTTTATTTTTAGGTAAATGTCTTGTCATTAGTAGAGCTCGATCCATAATTTCAGCAAGCTCTTGTTTACACTCAAGTCAACAAGACCAAGGGATTGGACGGTTCCTAATCTGGAATCCCAGCCACCACCATAGCAGTCCTAGTTTAATTTCTTCATTATTAGAGGCCAAGGAACAACTTTAGCTTTTGTTGATACAAATTCTATGTCTTTTAAGCCTAGCTTTCTCATCTCGTGCCTTTGCTTCCTTTAGTTCTTCATTTCTAATTCTTCTAGTTTTTGTTGTTTCTTCACGGAATGGAATTCTCTTAACATGTTCACACTTAAAGGCCCATGGAATTTTCTCAATTTTCTCCCATTCACATAATCCACTCAAATGAATACCATCCCATGAAATTTCTCGATTTGCTCCCATTCACATAGGAGTTAAATGGAAAACCATCCCATGTTTAAAGTCTTGTTGAGCTAGCTACTCTAAAATTTTCCAGGGTCCTAAACCCAACAATTTTAGATTTCGCTTGTTTTTCTTGGCTACGTACATGAGTATTAGGTCACTCTCATTGAATTCCGATTTGAAGAAGTGGTGATCAACCCATTTCGTTATCCAAAGCTTCTCCATATAAAGCCCATAGGCTTCTCTCATTGAATTCTTGTTTCACCAAGTGATGATAAAACCATTTCTTTATGCAAAGCTTCTCCACATAAAGCCCGTAGGCTTCCCATAGCCTTGTGTCATCCAATTACTCAATCTAAGTTAATCTCTTTAAAAGTTGTAATGAAGCAACACCTTTAGTTTAGGTCTAGGACCTTGGTCATGGGCTCATGTATAAAAGGGGGCTCATGGTTTATCATTGTACCCTTTTTACATCTTTTGATACCTTTGACATTAGTCATCTCATGACTCTTGGAGCAAGTATGCAGCCTTGCCTCCTGTTCCTTGTCTGCCTTTCAAGATCTTTAGGATTGCTTCTCTGTGTGCGGCATCCACTCTGTAGCTATCTGCTCCTTAAGTGCTTTCACTTGGTCCGTTTTCTCCTGGACCTATAGCGCAACATTCCTGTCATGCAGCATGTGAGTGGTAAGCAAGTGACTTCTCCATACTCTTTGCTCTTGGGCCCAACGATGTGCACTCGTGGAGGCCGAGCCTTTTGTTTGGTGCACCAGCAATGTATCGAGGCCTTCCATGGTTTCTTCGAGAAAGTGATGAGCATCAAGATTTTGGAAGAGCAATCCTTCTTTAACTATGCCCTTAGCTTCCAAGTGCCTTCGTTTACTAGGAATTGTGGTCTTGTCGGGTCTCTTCCTCTTCTCAACTTCTTGAGATTTTGAGTGTACTGATAGTGTGGTGAGCAATGAATCAAGAAGAGATGTGTGTGAATTAGTATTTCTCGAGAGTTAGTCCTAAACCATGAAGTAGCAGGCCGTGAAATGACCAAGAATGAAGGAGTTGTGCGTGACATATTAATTCATGAGGTGTTAGCACGTGAAGTAAAGACGTGAAGGGCTTAAGTCGTTGTAAGATTAACCTATGAAGGGCTTAAGCCATGAAAGGCTTAACCCGTGAAAGGCTTAATCTGTGAAGGAGTAGGCGTTAATTCATGAAAAAGTAGGTTGTGTTGTGATGATTATCAGTGTTGATGGATAGCCTATGTTGGAGTCAATCTAATTTTAGCATTTTACTGTATTTTCCCAAACTCGAGATTTTCATATGACCCCATGAAATAGCAGACTGCTATTTCATGGGTCATACTCGTATGTATTTATGATGAGATTTGGATAGTGACAAGATGAAAACGAGAATGATAAGATGAATGAAAACAAGAACATCTCTAAGGTTCCCCCCTTCCAAAATAGGGAAAACGCTTAAGATAGTCCACTAAGTCTTAACTTGGAGAAAATTTCCTATTCATCGACACCTTGACCATGTAGAGATTCAAGGATACGATTCATAGGTAAGACCTAGTCCTATCCTGCAGGGGGAGCGTGATCTTCTAAAAATCAAATCACCCATAGGGTAATTGATCATAAATTGGGCAACTACTAGACTTAATTTCTAGAGGCAACACTTTTTTCCTCATCCATGCAAGGCACAGCCGCTGGCCTAGTCTTCTAGAATAGAGTTGCCCAAGAACCTATTTATCTAGCGTAGGGCTTTCACTTAATTTGTTGGAAAGCTACCCGACTAATCGGGTCCACCTGTTCGTAGGATGGTGCCGTCGAGGCATTCCATCCTCCCACTTTCCACCCTACTCAGGCGTCAATTTGTTTTCTAATTAATCTTACCACACTATTTGACATAAATAAACATGTTCCTTAATTAAGGCCCTTTTCACAAAGTTTGTTTTAAAATAGCCTTTTTCCACAATACAATAATGCGAAAGACAAGATTTATAAAAAAAAATTATACATGAATCAATTTCATACAAGCCAAACTAGCTCTCTTATTCTTTTCCTTTGTCGTCGATGATCTAGAATTCAGCCTTCCAACCTCTACATGCTGGGCAAAACCCTACGGGACCATACACCTCATCGTCGGGCCGCTGGTGGCGAGAACTCAAGTCAGCCTATCGCCCTCTCAGTCTCCATCGCTGGATCCTCCCGCCCCTCAGAGGGATGTCTGCACACTAGGGTGGGCTTATTCACTGCACTAGCCTGGGCCCTCAGAACTAGACAGCATCATAATCTCTCGCCTCAATCGGTGAACCTTATTCTCCCAATGGTATGAGGGATAGTTTGGGCCATTCCCGAGCTTTGCTAAATGACACTGCCCGCCGGCTACACAAGCACGGAACGGAGTTAGCATCGAAGCCAGTAAAAACTTTCACTCTTTAAAGATAACAATTTCAATACAATTCATTGAATACAGCATCACTCAATTCGTAGCTTCATACAATTTTATGTCATTATTTTAAAAGAAAAAGATACACATTTATTAACACTAATATTTTAAAAAAAACTCTTCTTTAAAAGATAACCAAGCTAACCTGGCTACCATTTCCTTGATGAGCTTGTAACGGGAGGATTGGGGTCGCATTAGGAGCATCTTCTCTAATCTTATTGTTGCACGCTCCTCCCAAGGTAATATTCTAATGTTTCCGAGATGGGGCCATCTTAGATGTCGTCTTGTAGGGCTCGCTCTATCACGATCGAAATGCTCCAGTCAGATCTCAATTCCTGAGATCGTTTGCTCACCGTATGAGCAAAAGACCACAGCGCATGAACCCTCTCTAAGGCTAAAACCTCTTGCTAAAGTCCACGCAAAAGGGGGGGATTGTGAGATGTCCTTAACACAAAAACATTTTGCTAAAGGGGAGAAGGGCTGCTGTAAGTCTCTTCACCCGAGAGAGAGAGAGAGAGAGAGAGAGAGAGAGAGAGAGAGAGAGAGAGAGAGAGAGAGAGAGAAGAGTTAAGGACACTGCCTTCTAACAAGAGGGGGATAGAGGAAAATTGCCTTATCTGAAAAAGTGACAAATGAGGGGGTGGGTGGCTACAAGGGGTGGCTGTACTACAGCAAGTACACTGTACAGGGACAGACAGCGATACGGACGGTGGCACAGCAGAGCATAGGCTACGCAGAAATGCATGCTGCCCATGGAGCACCCCGGGGGTTTATATAACTATGGGGTATGGGTATGGGCACTGCATAAAGCAAGGACGAAAGGATGGTGTACCAGGAAAGGCTGTAGATCAATGGCCTGCATGGCTCAAGGGGAAAGGTATGGTGTCGATTAACAGGGGAAGGAGTGGTACGCATGCACCTTATCTGGTCAGGGGTAGCATGGGTATCGTAGCGGTGTGTGTGGACCACACAGTGGGCGGCCATCCTTTGGTTCTTGTTCGACCATCGTACGGGCACCTTGGTAAGTGTGTACAGTCCAAATTTTGGCATAGCGTCTCCAAATTTGGGACGTCGGTCTCGATTTGTGTGTCGGACCACCTCGGGGGGCTTTTTTTTTTGTCTGGGATGTTCTCTTGGTCGTTGGGGTGCAGACCGTTCGTCAATCGGATGCCCGGTCGTGCATTTATTAAGGTTTAAAGGTCGTTGCTTTTTAACTAAAAATAAGCAAAATTTACATATAAGCTTGATCCGGTGTCCATTTTGGATGCTGTAAAATCCTATACTAGGATAAAATTACACGTAAATTCTAAATTTGGGCTCAAAATTTGAAGATTCTAAGTAGAAATGGCTCATTTAATAAAATCATTAATTTTTATACCATAAAAACTTATAAATTCATCTATTATATGGACATTTCTTTATTAGTGAAGATGGGTATGTTGAAGAAATTGAGATGTCCTCATCTCGTCATGAATTGGGGATAATTCCCAATTCATCTCGTCATGAATTGGGGATAATCCTTTAAGAGTGTAGCTTCATCTTCCCAAGTTGCATCCTCTTGTGAGGGTAATCTTTCCACTGTACTAGATGTTCTACAAGAGTTCTATTTCGGAGTTGCCTTTCCCTAGAATCTATGATCCTACTGGGCTATAATTCAAGGACTCCTTGAGTAGGGATTACAACTTGTTCATCATCAAGAATACGATCGAGACTAGGTACATAAGGTTTTAACAAACTTACATGAAATACATTGTGGACTTTGATATGGGCTGGGAGTTGGAGTTTATAGGCACTTTTACCTAGACACTTGATAACTGTATAGGGACCACAATACCTAGGGCTGAGCTTATTATATTTCCCAAGTGATAGAGAGCTTCGTTTAGGCTACACTCGTAGAAGAACTTTGTCTCCTTCCCTGAAGATCCTTTCAGACCTCTTGGTGTCAGCATAATGCTTTTGTTGATCTTGGGTAGCTTTAATATCCTTTTGGATTGCCTTGGTTTGTTCCTCCATCTCTTCGAGCATTTTCCTGGATGCCTCAACTCTTATGGTCAGATCAGAGAAATTTAGAGAAGACAAACATTCTTGCCCATAGAGTGCTTTGAATGGTGACATTCCTATGCTCTGATGATAAGATGTATTGTAGGCAAATTCTACCAAAGGAAGGTATTGAATCCACCTTCTTGGTTCCCGTCCACAATATGCTCTGAGAATGTCTTCAATTACTTGATTGACTCTCTCAGTCTGGCCATCGGTCTCTGGATGATAAGCTGTGCTAAAGCAAAGTTGAGTGCCCAGGGCTTGAAATAAGGACTGCCAGAACTTTGAAGTGAAGTCAGAATCCCGGTCACTTACTATCTTTTTTGGGTGACCATGAAGTTTAAAGACTTCCTTGATGAATATTCGAGCAACATCTCAGAAGCTTTGAAGGTCTTCTTTGTTGGTATAAGGTGAGCTACTTTGGTAAGTAAGTCCACTACTACCAGAATGGAGTTATATCCTCCTTGTATTGTGGGGAGACTTGTGATAAAATCCATACTAATGCACTCCCACTTCATTTGGGGAATATCCAAGGGTTGAAGTTTCCCAGGCATCTTGACCCTTTCAGCTTTGATCCTTTGGCATGAGAGACATTGCTTCAAGTACCGAAGGACATCATTTTTCAAGCCTGCCTAATGAAAGCTCCTTCTTACGACATTTAATGTTTTTGCATAGCTTGGGTGTCCTACAGTAGCAGGACTATCATGAGCTGATCATGAGATGAGACTTCTTCCACCTTGACCAGTATGGGATTATTTGGCATTGAAATTGAGCTTCTGAGATTCACAAAACCGAGGGTTCCTCCAGTTCGCCGAGTTACAGGATGTTGCAGAGCCATCTTCAAAAAGGGCAAGGCTTCATGCACCTAAGGATGTTAGTGAGCACGTTAAGGAGTAGTAGTAGTATATTCCCTCTTGTAATAATATTCTCTCTCGTGTAATGTCATGACAATTTGCATATGATCATTTCTGAATTTGAAATGTTCTATGGGTATCCAAATCTTCCCATTTCTTTGTTTTGTTACTCGCTATTCTACATGCTTAATACTTGCATTAGATCTCCTCCATATATCTTGTTTTCTTTCTTTATTCACAAGTTTTACGTCTTAATTAATTTGGGATGCTTTGAACTGCTACTTTTTTTGGCTTTGTGTACAAGCGTCCTATATGTCCACTGATGTAATTCCTCTAAACTATTAGCTTTTTCTGCTCCTCCACCATGTCTTGTATGATTGAAATACCGAGAGCGTGCTTGATAATGTGTTTTCTCCATTTCCTAGGTTGACCATATTGATAAACTACTATACTTCTTTGTAAACCAAGGGGTATGATGGTATATAATATGCTTAAAGAGAATAAAAGAATACATTAATTAGTATATTTTTTAATATACAGTATAAAAACTAGTTCAATGCACAATCAATCTAATACCATATAGTGGGTGATATGTTGATCCATCCATGCATCAATCATTGATCTCTTGAACTCATCTAGCACTGTTTGAAATATCTCATGGTCCTCGTTCGTCCACACTTTCTTGTCACAGCACTTAAACATAGTGTCTAGAGATTTCCACACTGTGGCTTTCCGTGTTCTTGCTTGACCATTGTCTGCATGGTCTACTACTGCATTGTGAATGCACTTCCATCTGTTGTATTTTACGATCTACACTGATCGTCTTCTTCTACGATCTTCTGGTGTTGGTTTTCCAATAGAAACCTTCTTGCTTTAACACCCCCAATGGAAGGTTTCTTAGGTACATTCTTCCCATCTTTAGACCTTTTTTCATCTTGTTCAATTTTGGCATGTCCACCATGCAAACCAATGTCTGATAGAACTTTCTCTAGTGCTTTGATGGATGTAACCTTTGCTGTATTGGGCTGTAGAGTCCATGCAAAACATATGTATAAAAATAAGAGTTTTTCAATGATTCTGCAAAGAGCATGCATTGTACAAATGTGGACACTTGACAATGGAATATCGAGAATTGGCTTGAAGTTTGGGTCTTTCAAGTGCCTATCCGGTGCCTTCTTCCAATGTCTCTTTGTACTGCACATGCAATATAAGCAGGGAATTTTTGAATTAGCACCTTTGACACATTGTGCATACATTTCAGAGTTTTAAGATCACCCGCCATATGCCACTCCACCTTATATTGTCCCATGCCTTCCACATCCAAGATTTTACCATTTCTTTGCTCGCCCCCGCTGATGACCTCGGGTATCGATGTCTTATGAAAGACCCAATGTAGAACATCAAAATTCTCTGATTCTACTTGCAATATATAAGAAACATAGGAATGCAACACCCATTAGTGTTTTTTATATGTAATTCTTTTTTCACAAAACATATCCGTGTCTAATAAATTTAACCTCAAACGATCCCAACGACAATATATTATTTTTAGATTGAACACTAAACCATCTAGGATCGTCTTTTAGAATAGATGTATCAAGTGCCCTGTTCATCAGTGTGATGGTAACCCTTTCTAACTTTCTCTCCTGTTTATCAGTGTGATGGTAACCCTTTCTAACTTTCTCTCCTTCACAATTTGACACTCATCAAGCTTTAGCACAAATTTGAGGACACCATCATATTCTTCAGGAGTAACTTCAAACAACTAAACAGCATATGATTGTAAGGCCTCCAAGTCGTAAAAAATATTATTGTATCTATTGTAGACCACATCTAGGAACCCCCATTTTCGGGGCTTCAAACATTTCTGTGAAGTGAAAAGATTGCGGGTGGAAAGAAAAGTGCAAAGTAAAGTGCCATGTGACAAGATTGCGGGTGAGAAGAAAAGTGCAAAGCTGGATTCGCAGATTATGGCCGAGAGATACTGTTGGTGCAGCATAGGTGTCTTCAATATGAAATGGGGTTCCTAGTGCTTGCAGTACCTCTTCGTTTACTTGTTTACACATTTTTTTTAACCAAAGAAGGATTTGGCAATAATGATCCTTTCATACTAGAATCCTTCATCTTTTTCTGCAAAGTCTTATAAATGGCTGAGTACCGTCTGTGTGATATACCAACCTCATCAAGTATTGCCTGGATGTCATGTGGATTGAGTTGATTATCTTTGAAAAAGTCGTCTATTTGCTTTTCTGAGACCTTCTTATGTTTCATCTCGTTCATCAATGCTTCTGCATACTGGCGATCTAAAAGAAGACTTAAATGTACGCTAGAAGGTTCTGTCATTGATTCTTTATCAGGGTACAATAATGATCTGATATCATATTGAAATGTAAAAATTGATATACATGAACATATGCAATAATGATTGCTATTCATAAAATATCACAATAGAAACAATAAACCAATTAATAGAAAGGAGATTACTTGATTGCATGTATTCTCTTCTTGATGCCACCACCTCCTAGCCTCATTTGCTCAATATCCCTTAGTTTTTTTGTCATTTACAGAGACCTAATGAGGTTTTCTTATGTCTTGATTCAGACATTTGTTTTTCAAGCCTTGAAATGGTTTCCTTATTGCTTAATAACTTCTGCACACAATGCTTCCATGGTTTTCTTCAAATGAATGTTCTCCTTCTCAAACAAATCTCTTTCTAATTTAAGAACATTGCTTGTTGCTTCCAAATGATGTGTATATCCTAGGAGCCCATTATAGCCATCTCCAACAAAGTTAATCAGAGATGTTGTATTCCTAAATGAGGGGGTGGAGTTTCTAAAAGAGGCTTTTGGATATAACCTCCCATCAATCCATAAATCTATGTTTTTCTTCCCTTGCATCCTCAACACTTCTTTAGAAGCAGTACACAAAGTATTAGGTTTATTTCTCTTACTTAGAGGTTCATATTCATGTTCAAGCTTGATGTGCAGGTTGTAAATGTCTCTTTTCTCTTTATTCCTCCTTGCTCTTGATCCCTCTGCCATCCTCTTGATTCTCTCTATGTTCCTCCTTGTTGCTCTTGATTAGTAGAAAAATCTGAATGGAAAGAGAAAGGTGCCAAAATAGTAAAAAGAAGTAAAGAGTCCAACTAATTTGCAAGAAAAAGCTTGATTTTAAAGGTACCAATACTTGCAAACTTTGATATGTAATAACTTAGAAATTTGAGGTAAAGTTTCTTGTAGGGAGGGAAGTCGAAAACCTTCAAAATTTGAGGTGAAATTTCTTACAGGGAGGGAACTCGACCTATTTTTGGACGATCCTTCGTTCAAATTTCAAGAAATATTCTATTTCGGCTTGTATGTAGAGATTTTGAGATATAAGCCATTAAACTTGGAGAATTGACCAATTCATTGTTCATGTAAATATAGTACATGAATAGATTGAAGACTTCGAGAACTGGCAATACTCTATCATTTTTATGTACATTTCAGAATAGAAATATATCTTCTATATCTCAAGAAAATGCCAAGAGAAAATACGCCAACATTAATTTCGCCTTATTTTTTTAGGCTTTTTGGATTATCTCTCTCTAAGCTTAGTTAACACTTCTTAGAGGGCCCAAAGTTGAGTCCAAAGTTCCCCTAATGGATGTTGGCATTACACTTAACTCGACATCCCTTATTTAAATTGTGATGTGTTCTCATTTGAGTGAGAAAACATAATAAGATATTACAATAATTGTTTAAAAACTGACTCGGCCAAACAAAAAATTGGTCCTGCGCCTAAATCGTCCACCCAATTAACCACCATTGGTCTTGCAGTTGACAATAGAGGATAAAGGACTAGACATAGATCTAGAGACAAACCATTGAGATAAACATATTTTGACTAAAGGAATTAATAGAGTATGAAGTTATGAATTATACTCGTGATTCATTACTTTAGTTTATATATGCCTAAATTAATTTTTTATTGGCTTTAATGCACATACATAATTTCAAACCATTATGTCATCATAAATCTTAAAAGCTTTCATCAAGGGAAAATCTAGAATATATATATATATATATATATATATATAGGACCTCTACGTTTATATGATGTTTCCATAAAGTTAAACTTAGAAATGCAATAACCCACATAAGAAACTAACAATCTTGATTTATTTATGTATTTGTTTTTCCTTAGTGCTTCAAAGAACTCAAAACCTTAGAAAAACACAAGGGTTTCGAATTTTACAGGAGGGATTTGGTATTTTATTATGACCCCTCATTTGCCTTCCAAGGATATGTTGGAAAAATGTCTCAAAACTACCATGTTCTCTAGTACTATTATAGACCTAGATTCTTTTCATATAAATGTATCTTGAGTGTTTAAGAGAGAGAGAGAGAGAGAGAGAGAGAGAGAGAGAGAGAGAGAGAGAGAGAGAGAGAGAGAGAGAGAGAGAGAGAGAGGGATGGAAGAAGGAGGGGGTGTTTCAAAGTACCTAGGTTTTTGAAAGCATTCAATTATATTAGTTGATATATGTGCACCAATATTGGGGGGGTGCGGTGAGGGGGGTGTTTCAAGTACCTTTTTGAAAGCATTCAATTATATTAATTGATATATGTGCATCAATATTTATTGATATATTGTTATTCTTGATTGAGATGGTGTATATATCAATCCATATTACTACAATTGTTGATCAAGGTGCTATTATCTACTATGATAATTTGAAAACGTTTTGGTATATCTTTTAAGATTGTGTGCTCGTATGACCTCCTCTTTTATGGTGATCTTTATTGAATGAATCCCATAAATTAAATGCATTTTTTCCACTATAAGTCTTGGTAAGGTGTGTATTATGTAAGTTGTTGCTCATAGATCTCCTCTAGTACGGTGGTCTTTATGGAAGGACTCCCTAGATCAAATCCCTAGATCAAATGCAAGTTTTTCCATGTATATCTCCTCTTTTATGGTGGTCTTTATGGAAGGACTCCCTAGATCAAATGCAATTTTTTCCATGTAGATCTTCTCTTTTATGGTGGTCTTTATGGAAGGACTCCCTAGATCAAATGCAAGTTTTTCCACGTAGATCTCCTCTTTTATGGTGGTCTTTATGGAAGTACTCCCTAGACCAAATGCAAGTTTTTCCACTATAAGTCTTTGGCATGTGTGTATTATGTAAGTTATAAACTGTATACATTATATTTCCAAAGTAAATTGAATTAGAAATTGCTTTTAACAATAACGAATCAAAAAAATCAACTTTCATTAGGTATGTAACTTTCAATTCATCCTAGTTTATAAATATAATACATGCATTGTGGTGACTTACATCATACACACATCCTAAGGACTTACAATCAAAAAACTTGCATTTGAACCAAGAGTCTTCTAGTAAGACCACCATAGAGTAGAGTTTTTATGAGCACACAATTCTAAACATTTTTTATATTTTTGAAGAAGGCATGTAAGCACCATCTACAAGTCTACAACCACGAGATTATTAAAGTTTACTATTGGTTAAATAGTAAAGTTTGCTACTGTTACATAGTAATAGTCCTATATTTATACCCACAAGTCGAATTCATAACCCACATAAGACCATGTGAAAAAAACCTTCTAAATCATTATTAAGAATCATATGTTATGTTGCACAAACACTATTAGTACATT